>NW_024349142.1:245980-463250 GCF_902729225.1 Pteropus medius | reverse complement strand
CTCTCTCTCCCTCTCTCTCTCCCTCTCTCTCTCCCTCTCTCTCTCTTTCTTTTTTTCTTTCCTCTTTCTTTCTTTTAAAACAAAACCTGTGTTTGTTTTTATTTACTCATGAGCTACCTTCAGTTTTCTTCCCAAATTAATTTACATGCCTTCATGTGTTCTGTAAAAGAAAAAATATCACCATTTCTTTGTTCTGGTTTTGGTCATGAAGATTGAGAACTTTCTAAACAGAATTTGCTTTTATTCTTTGACAGGGAGACGTTCTGTCTTGTTCCCCAGTTTCTCAGGTGGCTGGATGCAGAAAAGACAGCTACCACTTTGAAATTGGGGAAATTTGATTATTTATTCTTAAAATCTGATAAATAGGAAACCATCTGATAAGTTCTGTTGTGTTTCCCTGTATGTTAAGACTATACAATAGTATATCTTTCCTTAAGTTTTTAGATTTCAAGACTATCTAAATAGTTTGGGATGTATTTTTTGTATTAACAATGCAGGAAGAACTTTCGAGATTCCCCATGTTTGCGCTGTGCCTCCCCACTACACCCCCGTGAATTGTGCTAACGAATTCCAGATGAAGCTGTGGAGAAAACACCAGAAGAAATTAGCTCAGTCTTTTTAATTCAAAGCCAGTTGGCTCTATGTGTAAATACATTTATTCTAAACTGTTTTGTTTTTGTTTTTAATTCAGAATAAATATGGACTTCTTGTAACAGAGCAACCAAATAGAGAACTCTAAAAATGATGATATATTCCTGACTCCACAACCATACCCCGATGTAACAGTATGAAAAATCGTTATCATTCTCTTCCCTTTTCTGTAGAATCACACACCAGACTCATTTTCTGATCCATTTTATTCTAATTCTTTGCTTTCATCACTTACACCTAACTTTGTGTCAATCAAAAATTATAAGGTTTTTTTGCAAATAAACATTATCAACCCAGCATAAAAGGTTTTCTTAAAATGTTTCCTTGACCAACAGACATATGGAAAATTGCTTAACATCATTAATCATCAGACAAATGAAAAATTAAAACCACAATGAGATATCACCTCACACCTGTCAGAATAGCTATCATCAATAAATCAACAAACAACAAGTGTTGGCAAGGATGTGGAGGAAAGGGAACTCTTGTGCACTGTTGGTGGGACTGTGAATTAGTGCAGCCACTATGGAACACAGTTTAGAGGTTCCTCAAAAAAATGAAAAATAGAACTACCTCATGAACCAACAATTCTACTTCACGGTATTTATCTGAAAAAATCCAAAACACTAATTTGAAAAGATACATACACCCCTATGTTCACTGCAGCATTATTTACAATAGCCAAGATATGGAAGCAACTTAAGTGACCATCAAATGACGACTGGTTAAAGAAGAATACTACATGCTAGGTATGGAATCTAATCAATACATACAATGGAATATTACTCAGCAGTAAAAAAGAATAAAATCTTGTCATTTGCCACAACATTGATGGACCTAGAGGACATTATGCTAAGTGAAATAAGTCTGACACAAAAAGATGAAATAAGTGATTTCACTTGTATGTGGACTCTAAAAAAAACAAAACAAATAAACTAAACTAAACAGAAACAGACCAATAAATATAAAGAACAAGATGATGGTTGCCAAAAAGGAAGGAGTAGGAGTTGGAAATGAATGAATGAATGAATGAATGAATGAATGTTTCCTTTACATTTTTATCTTATATCTTTACAGTCTCTGTAAGTGCTCACTGTTACCAGCCAGGCACCCTGCTAACTGCTAATGGACATCCTTTTATTTATCTCTTCCAAGAAAACATCGGAGATATATTTCATAGTCACCTCTGATAGAGGTGAAAGGTGAGGTTCTGAGGCATGAGATGACTTACCTATGTTAAAAAAAAAAAAAGACAAATGAGGCCCCAAATGAGGTCACTTGTGCTCAGACCCACATCACCAAACCGAGACTTAATACTTAACTTAATTCTAGGTTTCAGCCTCCTCCAGGAATAGAATCTTAGACCAGTCAATCTGAAATTTCTTGGCCAGTACTAGTGGGACCCTTGTTCTTCTGTGTTCCCAATTCCTTCTGCGCCATTTTATCTACCGGATGGGATGCTAGCCAACTCAGGAATCATTAAAATAAAGCCAACAAGATTTTTTAAATTTACTAGGTTGAATTATGTTTTTCGACACCTGGTTATATAGCTAAAGTATGGTAGAGTTGGGATTCAAACTCTGGTTTGCACATATGGACCTAAAATTCATTGTTGTTTCAGTTTGTTTTGATTTTTGTTTTGCTTAATGATACTTCATAAGCATGCTTTCATTTTTTTAATAGTCGATTAATTTTTTTATTTAAAAAGTGTTGATTACAGGACTACTATGTGCTAGGTATGGGATCTAATCGATACAAAGGCCACGTGGCTATTGAGAGGTACCAGAATATGCACACCCCCAAAATATACCTCTTTGGCATATGGAATATTTTGAGCTAAAGGTCATTGAGAACAAGCAGATGCAGGTAAAGCTGTAAAATCAGGGCACACATTTTCCTTTTGTAAGGTAAACTCACATATACAAAAAAAACAATGTTTCTATTTATCAAGATCTTTTTCCTAATACCTCTTATCAATAAAGAAGGCACCCACTTAAATCTGCACAACAAACCTTACAAAATGACCCTGTATGCCTTACTTTTCCTGGTCACCTTCCCATAACTTGCTTCCCCTGCCCAGAAATACCTACTTTGTCCTAGGTCATGGATATGACAGTGAACAAGACCCAGGGGAGCCTCAGCCCCATGAAACAAGCCTTCTGGTGGAGAAGGCCAACAGCAAACTTGTAGCAAGTCAATTAGGAGAGTGAGTTAAGATGGTGATGAGAGCTGTGAGAGAAATGACAGTGGATAAGGGAGGAGATGAGGGGGCATTGTGCATGGGGCAGGGGGCAGGGATGGCATGTCTGGGCCGTGACTAACCTCTGGGGTGAAGCTTGAGTGCTGAGGAGGCAGGGATGTGTCTGTTCATCTGTCTGTGTGTCTCTGTGTTTGTGTATGTGTCTCTGTGTGTGTCCGTGTCTGTGTGTGCGCACGCGTGTGTGCTGAGGGAGAGCATGTAACAGGGCATGTCATGCAGGACCTCAGGAAAGAGGATACTCTTGGCCCTTGAGCAGTGGGGACCCACTGGTCCAGCTTCTCCTTCAGAAGCCTGGTGCTGCCTGTGGGATGGGGTGCAGGGAGGGGCAGAAGTGGGGTGGAGAGGCCCTCAGGGGGTGCTGTCATGCTCAGGAGGAGAGAGGAGGGAGGGTAAGAGAAGCTGACAGATGCCAGGTGAGCTGAGAGAGGAGTGGCAGGCCTTGAGGAGGTGGGGGATGGGCAGAGGCACTCCCTGAGGCAGTCTCCTCACCCAGCTGCTGCTCCTTCCTCTCCAGACGGGCCTGTGTCACTGGGGAGGCACAGCTGGGAAGCAGAAAGGGGGTTTGTGGGAACAAAGCTCACCAGGCAAAGCTGTTCTCTCCTCCAGGACTTCCATTCTTCCCAGGGTCCCTCCTCAGCCTCACTCCTCCTGCCTCCGTGGGCAGAGGTCCCTAAAGCTGCCAGCTGGAACCTCACTCCCCACAGGTCCAGCACACTGGCAAGCTCTCCACCACCCCCCTGCCCTTCACTCTGCTTGTTCTTCCACACCGCCCCCCAAGCCCTCCATGTTGCCAAACCCAGTTACAACTTATCTGCTCTCACCCTCAACTTCTCAGCAGCATTGGAAAAACGTCACCATGCTCCAATTATTAAAGGGCTCTTTATACCTTGCTTCTGCGGACAACCCCCACTCCTCATTATCCTGCAATTTCCTTGGACCTTCTTGCTCATGGAACTGGGCTAGTTCCTTCTCCCCGCATGTTGGTGTCTCTTGGGCTCTGGCCTGGGCCACCCACACCCTCACCTCGGTGGATTTCATTCGCACCCATGGCCTTATCTGCAATCCATATGTCCCTGTCTTCCCACATTTCTATCCCAGCTCAGTCCTCTCCCTCAAGCTCCCCCATCTCATCTATCCAACTGCCTACTTGACATCTTGATTTGTGGTTTCAAGGCTGTGGTAGCCAGACTCCAAGGTGGCCCTGAGTATCCTTGCATCCTGGTATTCTTTTGCTTCTGTGGTCTCCTCCTCCCTGACCTCTGGGACTGTGGAATCCTGTGGACACGGGAGGCCAGGTCATCCTTGCTGCAGGCTGCCATGTTGTGAGGACATGCCAGTAGCTCAAGGGAGAAGCTTACAGAATAACTGAAAGCACCCACCATGAGTCTGCACTACCTTGCCAGGCATGAGACTGAGTCACCTTGGAAGTGGATACCACAGACCTAGTCAAACCTTCAGACAACTGCAGTCTCATAAAACATCTCAGGCCAAAGCTGCCCAGGTAGGTTGGTCCCAAATGCCCAATCCACGGAAACTGTGAGAGACCATAAATGATTACTGTTCTTTTCAACCACTAAGTTTGGGGGTAATCTTTTTTTCTAGGATAACTAATACTTAGTACTATCACAGTTCAAGTGGAAATCTCGAGTCTCCACCTCCCAACCCAAATCGCAGATCAATCCCACTTCTGCATGAAAGTCTATGTACTTTCTCTGCCATCCATTCAGTTTCTCCAGTCAGGAATTCATGAATAATTCATTTGTCCACTTTTCCTTTCTTCTCTCCACCAACGAATCCAAGTGTGGTCAGTCCTACTTACCAAACAGTGTCCATTAAATTCTCTCCATCGTCATGGTTCCACCCTAGTCTGAGGAATTGTCATCTCTCACCTGGCTTCCAGTCTTGTGTTTCCTGTACAATCCATTCTCCATATACATTGAGAGGCACGGTTTTTATTGGCATCTCTGAGCACATTACACATTATCTCTTTGAATTAAAACTTTCTGATGGTTTGCCATCACTCTGAAGGTAAAAATTGACTTGCTCATGTGTCTTAGAGTATCTTCATGTTGTGACCTCTGAGGGTCCTTTGATTTTGGTTTTGACATCCAGTTTTTGGATCCCAGGGGAGATGGTACATTTGTTTAAGTTTTTCAACATTTGAGTTTTTTTACTTTTCCATCCTCCTCCTCCTCTCTCTCTTTCTCTTTGTCTCTCTCTCCTCTCCATATCTTTTGTATGCATTTCTATTTTAAGGTGTTTTTTTGTTTGTTTTTTGTTTTTGTTTTTGTTTTTGTTTACCTCTTGGCACTCTGCGTGCTTAATGCTTAAATATATACACTTTGAATCTATATTTCTTAATATTTTTACTCAGTTGTCCACTAAGTCTTATTCATGATAGGGTTTCCCCTGACCCTCAGTGTTTGTGGAGACAGACTTGTTCATGTTTTCTTTTATGTCCACTGGCTTATTTGCTAAGTTTCATAGGACACTCCCCTCCCCATGATTATTCACCTTTGTTGTCATAAGGAGCTCTCTACATGCTGCAAATACCTCCTTCCATCTTCAATCCATATATACACTCAATGTCCTTCGGCAACCAGTTGCTACAAGCAAGATCTGGACCAAAATCTGTACACAAAAGAGGGCTCCATTGCAGGCGATTATTTCTGAGAAAAAGCGAACCATCTCTGAAAACTGGCTGTTAGGATGTCAGCTGGGTCCTGGTTGCCAAATAAAATGCAGGGCAGCCACTCACCATGGAATTTCCCCCTGATTAATGACCTATGAGTGCCCAGCTCAAGTCCAAGCTCTATATACACTGACATCCATCTCAGGAAGGGAACAGTTTTCCCAGAAACAGCACAACATGGCCAGTATTCTGGTGACGTTCATTTCTAAACTATAAAAATGTTTAATACTAGCCATCTGTTTATAGATTCAATATTTGGGTCATGTTTGTAACTGGGCTTTCTCGAGTTTTCTAGGGATGAAAATTTTGTCTCCTCATTTTGAGAAGAGTTCAGTGTTTATTCCAAATGTCTATCATGGCTCATGGCCCACAGTTTTCCTTATGTATGAAGGTTTCAAATGTTGGTACATAATGGCAAGCCACTCCCAGACATGTTTGTTGAACTAAATTAGAGAGACGTAGAAACCGTAACTCAAACAGTGCATGCATTTTCACTGTTATCCCTCTGCTGCTAACTTTATAAATCCCTAGATACAATGGAGAGATGGTTGCAGGATACAGGAGGGAGATGAAGGTGTGGATGAGATGGGGTAGTTGGGGAAATAGAGAGGTGCTCATAAATAAAGGATCATGGCCATGTTCATTCATTACATATCATCTATGGCTACTTTTCATGGCATAGTTGAGTAGTTGAGTCAGAAACCAGATGGCTCACAAAACCTAAAATATCTACTATGTGGCTCTTTACAGAAAAAATTTGCCCACCCCACATATAGAGTCTAAAGATTCAGAACTTTGCGTGAACACAGCTACAAGGAAAATTCCACAGAGCTCCTCTCAATATACCTGGCACCCCCAAAGTCCTCTAAAGAGAAAATCTGAGATCACCTTGGCTTGTTAGCTCTCTTGAGGAAGGTGGGATTTATCTAAAGAGCAATAGGAATCTACTGAAAGGCTCAGCGGGGGTGGCTTGGCTATATTTTCCTTTGAGAAGGAACAATAGTTAGGGTTGTTTTACAGTAACTTGAGCAAGACATAAATAGAGCAGGCTGATGCAAAACCTATTTCTGTGGTAGAATCAGCCAGACTTGGGGATCAACTGGCTGCAAGGCTATGGAGATGGGAAGTCTGAACCAATGCTCATGTTTTTTTGAGGACACACAAAGGACCGTTCTCAAGCATGGTGAGTGAAATAAAATATGTAACTAGAGTTAATTTTAACTGTTTCTTTTCTTCCTTTTAAAGACACAGCAACTAGAAAATTTTGACTTATATACATGGCTTGTGTTATATTTCTATTGGACAATGCTGGTCTGAAGAGAATCATGCATGACCTAATCTTCTAATTGACTAGGTTTCTTGTAAATGATGTGACCATGTTTGAAATGATTTGCGTATTGAGTTGTTTTTTTTTTTTTTAATTTATGGAGGCGAAATTCACATACCATAAAATTAACTATTTTAAAGGAAACAATTCAGTGGAATTTAGTGTATTCACATATTGTGCAACGACCACCTCTATCTTGTTCTAAGGTATTTTTGTCACCCCAAAAGGAAACTGAAGAACGCACTAAACAGTCACTCCCACAATTCACCTTCCTTCAGCCCCTCCTGGCCTTTGTGTGAGAAGCTTAGAAAAAGGTTTGGGATTAGGAGAGAAAATGGGGGATTGATAGGTGGATGTGAGTGTGGCAGGGAGAGTGTGGAGAGAAAATATCCTCGGATTGAATGTAGAGAGAATATTCAGAGACCTGAAGACCCTGCATTAAGGACTTTTGCATGTATTATCACTTTGGGAAATAATTGAGAAAACTATCGACCCCAATAGGTATTAGCCAGTAGTTCCGACTGGTGGACCTCAAGCTTGAGCAAGCATCAGACACACCTGGTGGGTTCATTAAAGTCTGTGGCGGGGCCCCCAAAAATTGGATTTCTAACAAGTCCCCAGATGATGTTGATGCCACTGACCCAAGGGACCACACTTTGGGAGTCACTGTATAGATGGATGGAGATTAGTCCGATTCTCACTCACCCTCCCCATTTATTCCTTCATCCTCCTCATTCATCTTCAGTTCATTAAATTCTCCACATCATGCTTTTATCCTGTGGGTTGGATTTTCAGTGGACAAGAAGCTTCTCTGAAGTTGGGAACTACAGTTGGAGGGGATGGTGGGCATTGGTCTCCCAGAAGTCTTCCCCATTCCCCTGCCAGGCAATTGTATTTGTTCTCCTTTGTTCTGCTCTGTACCTGCAGCACTTGCAGCAGGCTTATCTGTTGCCATGGAAACTGATGGCTGGCATGGGTGGGGAGGCAGCAGTGGCCTTGGTGGAAAGCTTCTCTGAGACTGGAATTTTCCAGACTGTAGAGGTAAACATGTATAGGTTTACCAAAAAAAAGAAAAAAAAAAAAAATCCCAGCATGTCATTTTCAAGTTTCTATGCTTCTTGAACAAGGAGTCTAACTACATTCGTAGAACAAACTTTTCACTGAGGGCCAGAAATCCTGGGAGAGAGCATTTGATTCCAGCAGAGGTATGCTCATGTGATTGCTCTCCTTAATTGAATTATGGCTGGTCCAACTCAAAGCAGCAACAAAGGGCTATAAACAAGCAAAGAAAAAAGATCCATTTAAACAAAGGCGATGAGGAAAATATCATGGAGAGATGTGATTGACAACTTGGAGGTGTTTTCTCTGTGGCATCGTTTTTGAGACTATCTTTCATTATGCAATAATCAGGTTCGTGAGACGTATTCATGTCAAAATGCATAGCATTGAGTCATTCATTTAAATGGCTACACAGTCTTCTATTGTGTGGATACCTCCACTTTACATATACATTCTCTTGTTGGTGAACATTTAGATTCCACACCAGCGCCTTCCACCCCACCCCAAGTCTTTGCTCTTGTGAACAACACTACAGAAGTTGGCACACAAGTATTCATTTGTCAGATAAATCAGTGTTGTGATGGCTATTCATTCTGGTATTCGTCTCCTTGCTCATGTATGAGACTATTCCTCCAGGGGTATTTGTCCAGTAGTAGAACTAGTGGCTGGTAGGGAATTCACATTTTCAACCTGCGTGTATATCACCAAATTGCATACCTGATGGGGAGTTTATTTCTTGTCTGTTTCTCCCATTAAAAGGAAACCCCATGAGAGCAGAGACTTTTTCTATCTTTGGTCTCCATCGTGTCCTCAGGAGGTTTCAGAGTGGAGAATAGATACTCAATATAGTTTCTAGGTAAGTAATGAATATACAAACAATGAACAAATGAATTCTTTTTGCCCACAATTGACATGGTGGCACATACATGGGTTTTTATCCTTTTTCACATAATATGTTCCCACAGTCTTAAATATTTTTTAATTTAATGTATTGCGGTAACACTTAATAACATAACATAAATTTCAGGCGGAACATAATAACATAAATTTAATAACATAACATAAATTTCAGGCATACAACTTTATAATACGACATCGGTATGCTCTATTGTGAACTCACAACCCCAGATCTAGCCTCCTTCTGTCACTATATATTTGATCCCCTTTTAGATATTCTTTTTAGAAAACTATTTGTTTTTAAATAGATTTTATCTTAAAGAGTTTAAAGACAGTCCCACACAGGATCACTGCCTGAGTTCTCATCCTTGGGGATATGTTCCAGCCTTTGTTTTCAGTTTCCTGCATTCACAGACTCACTGCCATAACACTCATGTGGTGAGTGGCTTCTGTGAGGGTCCAGGTGTGTATGTGGGAGGGGTAGATTCCCAAATGTACAAAGGTTATGTACATTTTAAACTTTTATAATCACTACTTAAATGTTTGCCAGAAAGGATGAACCAATCCACTCCCACAGCCAGCCTATGAAGATGGCGATTTCATCACCCTCTGGTCACCCTTGGCTGATATCAGTTCTTTCATCTTTGTCTGCCTAATAAGGGAAAAATGATATCTCCTTTTGGTTTCAAAGTCTGAGTTTTGGAACATCTGAGAGATGGAGCATCCCCTCTTGTTATCTATGTTTCTACCAGGACTAGATCCAGGTTCAGTGGGTGAGCCTAGTTTTGAGGGGGAAAAGTACAAAATGACAAATACAGAAACTTGATACAAGAATGAAAATTTCTTTAGAATGAGTACATCCAGAAATCACAATAGTTCACTCAAAATACTGTTTAACTGATCGTAATGTATCACTAAGTCCCAAAATGACATAAAATGTTGTATTAGCTAACTGCTTGGCACATCTCAATGATATTTTTTCTCCTACATGGTTTTTTTTTTTTTTTTGGCTGCATGCTGGTTCATTAACTCCTTTTATGAAAATAATTTTTCAATATAATTTTTTTAAGAGAGAATAAGGAAGATAATATAGCCTTTCCCCTAGGATGGTTGAACAAAAAGATAACCATGGTATGATTTTAATTACAGGATGTACCTGGAGTTGTCAGATTCATAGAGACAGAAAGCAGGATGGTAGTTAACAGCAGGCGGAGGTCAGGGGCAGTGGGGAGTTGTCGTTAGATGGGTCAGAGTTTTTGTTTTGCAAGATGAGAAATTCTGAAGGCTGGTTGCCCAACAATGTAAACACATGTAACACTACTGGACTGTACACTAAAAAATCGTTATGATGATAGATTTTATGTTATATGTACTTTGCCACAATTTAAACATTTTTTTCTAAATGAGATGAACCTGCAGAGAAACTGTTACTATTGCAATACACAGATATAGCAACCTCACCCGCTGAGACCAAGGGCATGAATGGCACTTGGTGCATTCTGGTAAATTTATCAATGATCGTAAAGAAAGTCACTGGTTTTTGCTTTTACATTTTTCAACAGCTGCTTGATCATATGTTGATCAAGGATGTCATTCATGGTGGGTGACAGTCGCTCAGAATTCATTTTACTTTGTTGAATAACAACTCCAATAGATGGTTTTTAAAGGGCGGAAAAGTTTCCCAAAAAGTCTCTCACAGGTTTTTCCATCATGACAAACCCCAGTAGATTGCCATCTGATCTGTCCCTGTCACATTCAGTGTAGACTCTTACAGCCGGAGTTGGATTTAGCACCTGGATTAGAGCCCTTGATTTGCTATTTTGTTTTGTAAACATTTTCCCCACTACTTTAATCAATTCTTTAGATAACAGTCGTGTTTAAATAAGGCACATTCATTTTCTCACTTTGACTTTTCTTTCCTCTAAGTGCACATGATGAGTATAAGAACTCCCATGAAGTTTTTATTATTTGAAGAGTAAATATTGCTTCTTGTCTGGTCTAGTGCATTTTTATTTGAATAAAATACATCTGAGTCAACTGAGCTTTCTGAGCTCTGTGTAACACCTGCCTGATGTAAGAAATGCTTTTCTGGCTGAAAACTGTTTTTGTTTTTTAAACAAAACAATGACATGCAAATGTTGGTGTTCAAAAAGACTACCCTGGGTCTCCTAATAGACTGTATTGTCATTACATATTCAGAAGATTCTTTGTAAATATTACTGAGATCACTCTTTAGGGGGAGAAAAACCCAGACCAGTTTTTCAATAGTGTTGAATGGAACATTGCTCACCACCATAGGTCACAATGAAAGCTCAGGGTTCTGATCAAAATCTGCAGGTTTCATTGTAACCCGCAAAGTGTGTTTTTCTTTTGCTATTATTTCCATTTTTTCCTGTTTTTAATTTCCTATTGGGAAGAGTCCTGTTTCTTGCAATAAGAAAAAACTGTCTCCTGCAGCCATTTTCATTATTTATATCTTTTTTTGGCTGTCACAATTCTTTTCCTTATCATCACGATAACAGCATTTTCAGTAATTTTTATATTTTGAAGACCCTGACAGATTTCTTTCTTTCAGACTGAAATCTGACTTCCCCTACCACACTTTCTTTTTTGGCATATTTGAATTCTAATGTGATTGATAATTCTTAAAAATAAAAGAAAAATTGTGCAGACTACTGTTTCAATTCACTCCAGCGGGCTCCCCTAGAATATGCAAAGTGAGCTCCTGCCTCAGGGCCTTTGCACTTACCCATGTCCTCTACTAGAAAGGTCTTCGCTCAAGACTTGCTCTCTCCCTTTGTTGACATCTCAGTTCTGCCATCCTGGAAAAATCTTCCCTGATCTCTGTCTGAGACATCACCCTTCGCTTTACTCTCTATCCCATGACCCTGATTTAGCCTTCATCTGAGGGCTCATCACCCCATTATCATATTATATATTTGATTACAACCCATCTCCTCTGCTAGAATTCAAGTTCTGAGTGATCAAAGACTTCTCTTGCTGGTTTCAGGGACCTCAAGCACGTCAGAGAGAGACTCTGTGAAAACTTGTGAAACAAATAATAAGTGAAATGAAACTTTTTGAATGAAACGGTGTGTCTCCCATACTCTCTCAGGGCAGAGGCTTGGCTTGCTGGTTTGTATTTGCAATTCCAGCTCCCAGCCCTGAGTCTAGCCATTTGGAGGTACTTGATCCATTATTATCACATGAATGGATGCATGAGTGTAGGATTGGCCAGATAGAGAATGCTCATATCACCGGAGCTGGCTGGAGATTTGTGGTTTCTAACAAGGTGTGCTGGGTCCCAGAGTAGTCAGTTTTGTTTTCTTTTGCAAAGCCCCTGTCTGATGATGCTGATGATGCTGTGCATGAGGCATTAATGGGGGACTGTCTATCGGACCCTTCCCCCAAAATAGCCAGACTATTTTGTTTGAATGGGTTTGCTGTGTTAAGCCCTCAAGAGCTTTCATACTGTCCTCCCAGGGGCTAGGTTAGGCTGTTACCATGGAAACTGTAGTAGGCAGGTGGTCAGGGGGGCCAGGCTGTGAAAATGGAGAAAGAGCCAGCAGTCTGGAATTTTCCTGCTCTGAAGGTAAAGGTGTGGTTTCAAAAACAACCCAGTACACCCTAGACCAGAGCTGTCCAACATGGAAGCCACTGGCCCTATATGGCCACCGAGTGCTGCTTATGTCGCTGGTCAAAATCAAAATGCACTATCATTGCAAAATACATGCTGGATTTCGAGGAGTTAGTGCGAATATATACATATGTATGTTCATACATATATATATTTAAATACTTTAAAAATTTATATATTGATTCATTTCACCTGTTTTATTTTATTTTATTTTTTGATTGTTTTAAAAAGTGGTTACTGGAGGATGTAGAATTACACATGTATCTCGTGTTAATGGCTGTTACATTATACTCTATTTTTATTGGATAGTACTCTTCTAAGAGCACGCGTGGATGAATGAATGAATAAATGAGTGATCTTTGGTCAAAACGAGGATTGTTATTCATATATCATTTTCTACCGTGCTTTCTCTCCCAAACAATTTATTTTTTAAATAGTTAATTAAATGTCTGAGTTGAAAGGTTTTTAGACATAATTTTCAGTAGTGAATTAAATTGAAAGTTAATTACAGTTCTTCAACCCAAGCATTAAAATACCTTTTATATTTTTTAAAAGGAACCGCCTCTCCTGGCTGAAAAGTGTTATATCGCACCCTTGTGTGTGCGTTCTACACACTAGCTTCTAATATCTTGCTCCTCACTCCAACGTCACAGTTCCCCACACAGACAGGAGGACCTTCCTGAATGTCATATTGACCAGAGTCCCTGAAACACTTGATGCTTTGAGACCTATTGCTAAAATGCTTCCAGAAAGGCTGTGCCTGCCCATGTCCCCACCAGCCTCATCCAAAGGGGTCCATTTCCCCCTACTCTTGCCACCTCTGGGTGCCATTGCTTTGTTCACCTTTGTTTTTGACTTGCAGGTTTGTTTGTTTTTTAAATTGGGATGGAATACACATAACATACAGTTTACCATCAGCCATTTGTAGGTGCACAGTTCAGTGGCATTAAGTACATTCACACTGTTGTGCAGATGTAATCACCATCCATCCCCATAATTCTTTCGATCTTGTAAAACTGAAACTCTGTCCCCATAAAACAACAACTCCCTGTTTCCTCCTCTTCTCAGCCCCTGGCAATCACCCTTCTACTTTCTGTCTCTAAGCAAATTCAACTACTCTAGGGAACCTCTGATAAAAGGAATCATACAATATTTGTCTTTTTGTGTCTGGCTTATTTCACTGAGCATAATGTCCTCAAGATCCATAGATGTTGTAGCTTTTGTCAGAATGTCCTTCCTCTTTGTGGCTGAATAGTATTTCATTGTATGAATGGACCACATTTTGTTTATCCATATATTGTGGATGGACACTTGAGCTGCTTCCACCTTTCAGTGATTGTGAATGTTGACTTCCTGTTTTGCATCACAAAGAAGCTGGAACACCTTTTCATGTTTCTGGAAGTTTTACATTTTATCTTCCACAGACTGCCTGTTCAGGTTCCTTCCCTATTTTCTGTTTTGATGTTCAATTTTTCCACCTGGAACCGCCAGCACTCTTTGGCCATTAGAGATAGAATTCCTTTGATTTGATGTGATGCAAAGATTTCACCCAGTTGGTTATTAAACCGTATTTATGATAGGGCCTTTCACGTCCTTACATTCTTAGTGTTTATGTAATCAAATTTTATATTCTTTCATTCTCTGTCTGTTGATGTTTGGATTTTCTTGAATAAGGCATCTCCCACCCCATGATTACAAAAATATTCTCCTGCATCATATTGTGTGAGGCTCAGAGAAGAACCCTCTGCCTGCTGTGAACACTGCCTCCCTCCCCACACCTAGTAACTCTTCTCTTTATTAAGGTCCCTGGATCTCAATCTTTTCAGGACTGACTTGGGCCAGATCTGAGTGCAGTTGGGAAACACATGTCTAATTAGAAATGTGTGGTCCTGGAAAAGAAGTACTTTGGTTGTTACTTCCTGGTCCGATCATCAGATTATATTTCAGTTCAAAGACTCAGAGTGGTTCATGAGATCAGTGCTCAGCTGGAAACCAAACAATACTTAAATTGCCTCCTCGCAGGAAGTGGTTGACTTTCTTGACAATAATTCAACGCCGGCCTCTGTTTCAAAGACGTTTCCAAATCATGAAAATATTTAACACTAGCCGTCTCCTTTCCAGACTATATTCTTCTGTGTTTTTCTTTCTAAGCTTTTCCCTTAGTTTTCTGGGCTTCCTCATTTTCTGATGGATGGGTGCCTATGTTAGGTCCCAGCCCCAAACTGGTGTTTGTGTGTGCACATTACAGCTCTGTACCTCTGGATATGCTTGGTTAGACCAAATTATGCAATGCATTAAATCATGGCTGGGTCAATGATAAGGATTTCACTTCTATTTCTTTGTGTACACACAAGTATGCACAAATATTCAAAGAAACCATTTGCATTTTCCTAAAGGCAGTATGTGAGTAAAAACATATGCAAATGTATCTCAGAGGCAGTCTCTCCCAAAAAAGTGCCTCCACCACCAAGTACCACCTTTGTAGAAACTCTGGTGTACCAACTGATTACAGATTGTGGTAGGGAACCCAAGCTTTGTTTACAGAGCCAAGGGAATCCACTGAAGTGACTTCGGTAAGGGAGAGATGCAGTCACACTCTCTCTTTTGTTACGTCTTGGGGACAGGAAAGAATTATGTACATATATGTATACGCACGTATGCAATCTTTAAAATTGACCAGAGAGAGTAAACATTTTTAGGGCTCTGGACTTCAGTGATGAAATTTTCTTCCATTATCAGACAGCCCAGTGAAAAACACTGGTTTTATTTTGCTGCAGTTTCCAGTCTTTTGTTGTACACACGTCTCTACACAGTTTTCCATGAAATCAGCATTTTTTAATTTGCAATTGAACATCTTTTTTATTTAATGCATGAGCATTTCTACATCATGAAATATACTTTAAAATATGACTTCATTTTGAAAGAGAAAAAGAGCTTGACTCTGTTTAGGGCAGAGAGAGGGCTCATGGCCTCCATTCCAGTCATGGCGAGAAAACTGAACCGAATTTTCTTGCCTGCCCCCTTTCTATTATATTATTTTATTGTGGTAAGAGCATTTAATATGAGATCCACCCTATTAACAAATTTTTAAGTGTACAGTGTCATACAGCAGACTTCTAGCTTATTTGTCTTGCTTGACTAAAACTGACAACTATTTGTTTCCGATTAGAAAAATGAGACCTGCTCACTGGATTTACCATCCTGGTGGGGATATTGTACAGACTTGACCGCAATGTATGTATTTTAAAAACAAGGCTGCCCAAATCTCTGTCATTATAGACACTCTTAGTACCTTTTGGCTGTACACACTGAGGATCAATTCCTAGACATGGAATTAAAGAGTGGGTCAAAGAAATGAAATTTGATATAAATGGACAAATTGCTCACCACCTGCTGACAGGGAGAGGTAGGACCTGGTTTATGTTTTTAAAGAGGACTATGGCTGCTTGTTGGAGAAGAGCCTTGAGGGATGAGTGGAAGCATGGAGATAAAGGTGGTGACTGGTCCAGATGACAGTGGTGGTGACCAATGGTGAGAAGTGACCAACAGGAGAGGACAAAGGAGAGAACAGTTGGGAGAGCTTCTGCTTCCTGAATCCTTTTCCTTGAATTCCAGCATCCAGGTGGGCCCTCAAGCCAGCATCCCACCTAGGATGTCACACCCTGATGCATAAGCTGAATGCCAGCCACTGTCCAAATATTTCCAATTAAAGAATTAGGTAAGAGAACCACTTAACTTGAATCAGCACATAACTCTGATCTGGAGACCCCCACCTGTAAACCACGTTAAATGTTTTTAAATAAAAATTTTGACTCCTTCAGTAGCAAGAAGAGTCCAGTGAACACATACTTACCTGCTCAACACCTGGATTCTACATCTCTGACCTTTAGCCATGGTTACTTTAGCCACATTCATGTGTGTCTGTTTCAAAGTTCATCATTTTAAGTCTAGACATCGCATCTCACACCTTCAGCTGCATCATCAAAGAGTTAAAACATCCCCTGTGTAACCCCAATACCATTTTCTCACCTAAGAAATTAAGAGTAATGCCCTATATGAATGAATGAATGAATGAATGAATGAATGAATGAAATACCTTTAATATTCTACTCTGTCATTTAGGAGATGGCATATCTGGATGCTGGTTTTTTATTTAAATGAAATTTTCTATTTGGGGATAATTATAGATAAATAAGCAGTTTGTAGATCCCATGTACACTTTACCCAGATTCCTCCAATGGCCCCATCTTGCAAAACTATAGCAGTTTCCAATTTCACATGTTCTCGTGTGTGTGTGTGTGTGTGTGTGTGTGTGTGTGTGCGCGCGGACTGAGTTCTATACAATTTTACCCTTCCTCCATTGGATTGCTTTTACAATTGTCAAAAATCAGTTGAAATCCAGACATGGAATATTATGCAGGGCTGAAAACAAAGAGCTCTCAAGCCATAAAAAGAAATGGAGGAAACTTAAATGCATATTACTGAGTCAAAGAAGCCAATCTGAAAGGCAACCTACTGTATGAGTCTAACTCTGTAGCATTCTGGAAAAGGCAAAACTCTAAAGACAGTAAAAAAATCAGTGATTGCTGGGTTTGGTGGGGGAGGGATGAACAGGCAGAAGATTTTTAGGGCAGTGAAAACATTCTGTATGATACTGCAACGATAGATACTTGTCATTACGCATTTGTCCAAACCCACAGAATACATGACACTAAGAGTGAACCCTCCAGTAAACTATGGATTTGACTATCATCTCTATTTCTAATTTGACCTGGGGTGACCACATAAGTCTTATTTCCCTTCCAATGTACATTTTCCATTTTTGTGGAGTCAAATTTATAGATCCGTTGTACCGTGTTCATTGACTTTTGTGTCATGATTATATATTCTTCAATCCCATGGTTTCAAACACATTCTGTTAAATTTTCTTGCCATGACTATGTAACGAAGGCCATGAGCCCCTCCCTCCACCCCAAACACTGCTTTCCCTATTCAGACAAAACTCTAAGACTGAACTATCTCATAAATCTGCTATGAGTCACATGTGGCAACTAAATATTTGAAATGTAGCTAATCTGAATTGAGATACACAAGTGTTTCAAAGACTTAGTACAAAAAAATGATATGAAATATCTCATTAGCAATTTTTATATTGATGGCACATTGAAACAATAATATTTTTGACATATTGGATTCAATGAACTATATTATTAAAATTAATTCCACCCATCTCTTTTAATAGCTGAAAGAGAATAAAGATAGAATATAAAATACCTCATTAACAATTTTTATACTGATGGCACATTGAAACGATAATATGTTTGATATATTGGGTTAAATGAAACATTATTAAAATTAATTCCACCCATCTCTTTTAATAGCTAAAAGAGAACAAAGATAGTGAGTAGTAATGGCCGTTATAAAACAGTTACATACGTGGCTCACACTATAATCCCACAGCGTTGATCTACTTCAGGAAGGTCTAAGTTGCTACAGGAAGGATTTGGGTCCAACCCAAACAAACAGAAAAGAGATTCAGAAATGTTTCTGACTAGAGATGCTTAGCCCTTCAGAAGTAGTTTGGATGTCAACATCTGGCCCTGCTGCCAGATAAAACCTCAGTTCAGCAACCCGCCATGGAACGTTTCCCTGATTAATGAGCTAAATGCTGTACTGGAGTCCAAACAACATATACATGTTGCCATTGACTCAGGAAGGGACTGGCTTTCTTGGAAAGAGCACAACCCGGCCAGTGTTCTGAGGACCTCCATTTCCAAACCATTAAGAACATGAAATACTAGCCATCTGTTCGGCAGATTGTGTACCTGCCTCCCATCACTCATTCATTTCCTTTTCCCAATCACTTTCTGAGGTACCATTGCGAGGGCCTGTCAGGGGTCCGGGTGTGCCGAGAGGGACTGTGTGTGGGTATTTTATTCTGTATTGCATGGCATCAGCCTACGCCCATGGAATAAAACCCTGTAACACACTCAGGGCAAAAACAAGCAAATAAAAACTCACTTGTTCATTTTTTAGTAACAGCTTATTGAGATCTCATGCATGTACTTTGCCCCATTTAAAGTCTATAATTCAATGGTTTTTAGTATAGTCACAGAGTTGTGTGACACCACCACCATCAATTTTAGAAATTTTTATCACTGCAAAAAGAAATTCCATGCTCGTTAGTAGTCTCCATCCCATTTCCTCCCAACTCCCCCTAACCCTAGACAATGCACTAATCTACTTTTTTCTTAGTTTTTTTTCAAACGTCGGTAAGTCATTCTGCCAAGTTTTCTTTAATA
The DNA here is from genome assembly GCF_902729225.1 of Pteropus medius. Lineage (NCBI taxonomy): Eukaryota > Metazoa > Chordata > Mammalia > Chiroptera > Pteropodidae > Pteropus > Pteropus medius. The sequence continues at coordinate 444,425 of NW_024349142.1, read as the reverse complement.
TTATTTGCAATTGATTCTCCTCTATCAATTTCTAATCTGACATTTGAACATCCTCTACTTTTTAAAACTAGATTAGCTAAAAACCAGAAGTTCTTGGGTTTTAAAAAAAGCTTTCAATTTTTTATTTTTCTTAAAGAATTGAAGTTTTATTTTCTCTTTATTAATTCTTTTATTATCCCTTCCTTGGAGTTATTTTGGTGTACATCCAACTTCTTCAATGTCAACCTTAATTTGAATGTTCCACAATTAATTTTATGAATTAATAATTTATGTTAACTAATTATTTCATCCAATCATCAGTTCTTAACAATATAGTAATCAACTTTCTGTTACTATAGATTTTCTGATTCTGAACCATACAATATATGACTTTTTGTGGATAGCTTCTTGCACCTAGCTTAATGTTTTCAAATTCACCCATGCTGTAACATTTATTAGTACTTCATTCCTCTTTACAGCTAGATAATATTCCATTGAATGGACAGACCACATTTTATTTGTCTGTTCATAAGCTGATTGACATTTGAGATGTTTTCACTTTGGGGCCATTATGAATAATGCTGCTGTTAACATCTAACCTTTCTATCACCATTTCAAGATTTTCCCCAGGTATTTGCAAAATCTTGTCCTTTTTTCTTTTCATGCTTGCCAATTGGATAAAGAGGATTTGGTCTCTCCTTTGGATTTTGCTGTATGCAACATGAGATGGATCATCTTTCATATTTCTTTGCATATTCTTTTCCATGGTCAGATTCATGCTCCTTTTTCTATTTCGACGTTCCACTTTTTCTCATGGACTTATAATTACAAATTGTGAATTAATGAAGAATGCCTTCGACGGCCACACACATTGCAACGATTTTCCCCTATTTTTGTTTCTATCTGGTTTACATTCCCCCACCCCTGCTCTGTGTGTAAATGTCTAACTGTTATGGAGCCACATTTATCAACATTTTTGCTAATGTGTTTTGGTTTTAGCATTATCATTTGCCTTGCCTCGGCCACCCCAAGATTATAAAAATATTTGCCCGTGCTATCTTGTGATGAGAGATAAAAGGAAACCCTTGGCCCATCTCCAGCCCAAATACTGCCCTTCCACCCCGACTCGGATGGAATCTCTAGACCTACGGGGTGGGGGTGGGGGGGTGCTCCAGCTCCCAATACACAGGAGGAATTTGGGCCGAAGTTGATAGAAAAGCAGGTGAGAAGGGAATGACCTTTCTGACTTGATATCCACGTCCCTGAGAAGAAGCAGTTAGCACGTCAACTGCCAGATGCCACTTCAGTTCAACGCCCCTGTACGGAATGTGTGGCTAAAATCCAAGCAATGAAGATGCCGCCATCTAAACTCAGCAAGCAGCAGTCTTCTCAGAAATAACACAGACCTGGCCCACGTCTTAGAGAACTCCATTTCCAAACCATAAGATGACTTCATTCTGGTTTTCATTTTCAGATCACATCCCCTGGTCCTGTCAGGAATCACCTGGGGACAGTTTTTCGTGAAAGGAGGATAGAGATGAGAAGCAGAAATTCTTCTCTATTATTATTTTCTGGTTTCTCTGCTGTTCAGTCATGATTCCACCCTGATCCTGAATACACTTACGGAACCAAAGTTCTGTAATTAATTCAATTCAAAATCAAATCAATAAGAACTTACTTTTATTGCTTCACCTTACTCTGTACGTGTAAATTAGTTTGCTCACAGCTACCTGTCTTTACAAAGTTGGTCTGCCTTTTTGCGTAACTATTATGCATACTATTATAACTGTTATGTTTGTTTTGTATAATAGTTAATAACTTTATGGAAACACAGCCTCAGAGCAAATCACTCATTGCTTTCTATTATGGGTTGACTTGCCTCCTCCTGAATTCATATGTTGGAGTCCTAACCCCCAGAAGGTAACCTTGCTTGGAGATGAGGCCTTTACAGAAGTAATCAAGTTAAAATGAGGTTGTTAGGGTAGATCCTAATCCAATAGGACTAGTGTCCTTATAAGAAGAGGAAATTTGAGCACAGACATACACAAAGGGAGGACAATGTGAAGACACAAGGAGAAAATCACCATTTATAAGCCAAGGAGAGATGCCTGGAACAAAGCCTTCCCTCATAGTCCTCAGAAGAAGCTAACCCTGATGACACCTTGATTTCAGACTTCTGGCCTCCAGAACTGAGACAACACATTTCTGTTGTTTAAGCCACACAGTCTGTGATCCTTTGTTATAGCATCCCTTGCAAATTAATATGTTCCCCCAAGCCCCTCCTAGAAATTTGGGTGCTTAGACTGGTAAGGAATCAAATCTTTATCTAAAAAGCAATGTGAATCCGTTGATGTGTTTTAACCCAAGAAGTAGACACGGGTGCCTTTTCTTTTAAGAAAGTCCATGTTGGCACGAATGTGGATGAAAAGCCAGGATTGGTGGGTGGAGGAGACCAACAAAGAGACGGTTTGTTTGCTGGATCACAAGAGGGAGAGGATGGAGGCCTGGGTTGAGTGGGGTAGAAGAAAGATGAGAGACAGGTCTGAATAGGTGATAAATAGGAGGCCTCAGATACTGTTGGGGTGAGGCAGGTGGGGAGCCAGGACGCAGGATCTGCCAAGCTCTCATCCGTTATTCAGTAAGACTTGAATCCATGTGTTGCTATGAGGGTATTTTGCAGATGTGGTGAGCATCTACGATCAGTTGACTTTAAGGAAGGAGATTTTTCTCATGAGCGTGGTGGGCCTCCTCTGATCAGTTGAAGGCCTAAAGAACAAACACTGAGGTTTCCCAAGAAAGAAGAGATTCTGTCTTAAGACTGCAGCATCCACTTCTGCTTGAGTTTCTAGCCTGCTGGCCAGCCCTACAAATTATTAACCCACCAGTTCCCACAGCTATGGGAGCCAATTCCCTAAAATTAATTTTTTAAATAAGTCCAAAACATTTATGTAGATACATATATGTATATAGATAGATAAATCTATATACACACATATATGTACTTATATCCTACTTTATTGTACATTATATGTATCACCTACTTATGTTAGTTTGCTTGGGCTGCCATAATAAAATACTACGGGCTGATGGCTTAAACAACAGAAATTTATTTTCTCACAGTTCTAGAAGTCTGAGATCAAGGTGTCTGCAGGGCTGGTTTCTCCTGAAGTTTCTCCTCTCTCCTTGGCTTGTAGATGGCTGTTTTCTCCCTGTATCCTGACATGGTCATCCCTCTGTACAGGTCTGTGTCTTAATTTCCTCTTCTTATAAGGACTCCAGTCATACTGGCTTAGGGCCCACCTTAGTGACCTTATTTTACCCTAACCATCTCTTTAAAGGCCCCATCTCCAAATACAGTCACGTTCTGAGGTCCTGTGGGTTAAGACCTCAACATATGGTTGCGGGGGTGGGGCGTGGGGACGAGGTGCAGGGGCAGGGCAGGGCACAATTCAGCTCACACACTGCTGGTTCTTCTTCTCAGGTAGAACTCTAATACTAAACATACACCTTTTCTGCTTTAGTGAACCAGGTTAACTGCCTCCCTTCCTGAGAAGGGGGAGGATTTAAAAGCATAATGAGTTAGAGTCAGCTGGATAAAGACTTCCTGGGAAGAGGAAAGAACCTCTGTGAGGGGAAATGTTTTTCTAACATTTCACTCTCCAGAGGAAAAACAGAATGCCCCACCTCCATTCAGATCTGTCTCTGGACCTCATTAATTCCCTAGAAAGAACTGCTGGAAGTTGAATTACTGGGTCAAAGGGAATGCAAAGTCCTGATGACTTGCTCGTATTCCTGAATTTGATTCTGAATCTGGCAGCTCAGCCATATTCCTGTTTATTTGTGGCTGAGTTTTCATTCAGTCATTTTCACTGCATAGATAGGCCTGTACGCTTTTGCTTGAAATTGAGGCTATCTATATTTTTGCAGTTTATCAACCAATTTTTTTCCATTCATGAAGATATCCCCATGATATAAAACATTTCTTGAGAATTTTTATTGCGTTTTCAAAAGGAAAGGGATTTGTGATTTTTTTCTAATTATAATTATGCTAAGTTCTTATTTTATAGATGATTCTTGTATTTTACAAGCTTATTTCTGATTTCATCTCACAAGCATGCTTTGATACTCCCCTTCTATCTGTGTCTTTGTGCACTTGGGCTGCATTAATTAAGAGTCAATCCATTACACCTAAAACTAATATAATATTGTATGTCAACTGTAATTGAAAAAAAATCAAATATAAAAATAAAAAAAGAATCAATCCATTGCAGTGTTATTTACAATAGCCAAAATATGGAAACAACCTAGTTGTCCATCGATAGGCAAATGGATAAGGAAGAGGTGGTACATATGGAATATTACCAAGCAATAAAAAAGGATGAAATCTTACCATTTGCAACAACATGGGTAGACCTAGAGGATATTGTGCTGAGTGAAATAAATCAAGCAGAGAAAGATAAATATCATATGATTTAAATTATATGTGGAATCTAAAAAACAAAATAAACAAAACAAACTCACAGATACAGAGAACATTTTGATGGTCACCAGATGAAAGGAGGTTGGGAGCTGGGTGACAAAGGTGAAGGGATTAAGAAGTACACATTGGCAGTTACAAAATAGTCATGAGGATGTGAAGTACAGCACGGGGAATATAGTCAATGATATCGTAATAACTATATATGCTGTCAGGCGGGTACTAGACTTATGGGGGGATCACTTTGTAAGGTGTGTAAGTATCTAACCACTACGCTGTACCCCTGAAACTAATATAATCCTGAGTGTCAGCTGTAATAGAAAGAAAGAGATTGCAAAACACGAACACAAACAAACAAACAAAAACCATCGTACAGTTCCTGGGACTGCCCCTACACTCCCCCCAAAAAGAATAATTGGCCCAGAATGTCAACTTCCACTCCCAGCTAGGGAGGAAACGCCTCTATTTCTACAAAGACTCAAGTATGAGAATGCCCATTGCAATATTTATTCACTGCAATATTTATTCTATGCCATCTATGCACTAGGGATGGGGGCTATCTATGTTCTTTGTAGTGAAAAAAAGGGAGTAGCAGGCACCAACTTAAATATCTATTGACAGGAGAATGGATAAAAAAATCAATTGTGGTGCATTTATCCTAAGAATACAACCTGGCAGAGGAAAGAATACATTATTATGTAAAGTGCCAGGTGAGGACTAGACTTTTCAGGGTCATCACTTTTCAAGGTACATAGATGTCGAATTGCTATGCTATACACCTGAAACTAATATACTATTGTATATCCACCTTCACTGAAAAATAAATTTAAAAAAAAGAGAAAGAATAAGAGTTATGTGTGTTCATATAGATTTCATGAGAACAAGTGGCACTGGCAGACCCCCTACTTAGCCAGCCAGCCTCATCGCCCTGTCACCTGTATTCTGTTACTCTTCCAGCTATACCACAGTGTCTTCTTTCCCTGTCGAGTTTACAGCTTAGTTCCTATCATAATCTAATTTACAAGGAGTTAATTAGATTGAGTGCAGTTGTGGCAGCAAACAAATGTGCACACATGGACTTCAGCCCCACAGGATGGAGAAAAACTTCCCCAGACATCTATAGATGGGGGTGGAGGAAAGAGGAACACAATCCTTCATTCTTTCCACAAGCTTTTATTATGCATCTAAGGTGTGCTTGCCTGGCATGTTGACCTCCCCCACCACACACACACACACACACACACACACACACACACACACACACACTCTATCAGAGCCTGGAAAATTCCAGTCTCAGTGGAGCCATCCCCAGCCTTCCTTGCTCAGGCTGCAGTTTCCATGGCAACAGCCTGAGTCTGCCTGCTTCTTGGGAACAGGTAATTGGCCTTGAAGGAAAGAGCAGGTGGGGGTGGGAAAGGCTCAACCTGCAGTCCTCCAGCCTGGTTTGTGTAGGTCTCTTGGGCCCTGAAAACACAAAGTGGGGGCTTTGCAACAGGTCACTAAATTGGCTGTGAGGGTCTCCATGAACCCGGTTAGAAACCACACACATCTTTTAAGTACCAGTGACATCAGTGTTATGATTTCTTCCACTTGTTCATTTACTTATTCATTTATTCAACAAATATGGATTGACTTTACTGGGAGCTGATGATGCAAGGAAAAAAAACGGAAAATACACACTCTTTGTTCTGATCTTTGAAATGGGAGAGACATATGTTTCTATAAACAAGATTTTTTTTCAGATTTTGTCAGCCGAAATTATGGAAAGAACATTGCATGACAGGGGACATACTGGGCATAGGAGAGATAGAGAGAGAGAAAGACAGAGAGAAAGAGAGAAAGTTAGTCAGTTAAAATCTCTTGTATCCTCACTGGCTAGCAGGATGTTTGGCACATGGAACCTTCAAACATTTTTAGAATGTGAATAAATGAACAAGTGCACCAATTCTGTTCAGCTCAAAATTGGAATTCTGGTGCCTTTATCTATATAACATGATGTCATAGCATTGCGTTTCCTTTCTTGGATGGAGGAGCAGTTGTTTGGGTGTTGAAAACCCTAGAATTTATGTGAGTAGGAGGAAGGAGGGTGACGTTTAGGACAGGGAGAGAGCTGGTAGACTTCAACATCTTGCTTGCCACCACTAACGGAGAAGGTCTCAGTAAACACAACTCTACAACTTAAAACAATAAAAAGAAAATGAATTTATCTGACTCCAGAAGAGCTGAAAAAGGTATAGAAGAGGAAAAAAAGGACATCAGAGTAAAGTGACAAAATGGGTAAAACTACTTGCAACTCACTGAGAATCAAAGGAATGACATCTTTTATATGTCCATCACGTTTACAAGAAATAAATTAAAATAAACTTTAAAATACATATACGGACAGAGTTTTTAAAAGAAAAAATGGAAATGTTCAAAAAATACAAAATAACATTACAACGTCTTTGTACTAAAAAAATTAATAATAGTGTAAGAACCAAACTGGTAAGTCATTTTTCCTGTTGTCGGATAGACAAAGATGAAAATATATTTGAGCAGCTCTGACTATTGTGTGGGAAATACATTCCTGTATGAGCTGTTATCATCTTTCTGAGCTGTTTTCGCAACGGGCATTAAAGTTTAATATGTGTATGCCCTTCAACCCAGCAAATCCACTTCTGGGACTCTGCCCCTTCAGACGTTCACAAAAGCACACACACAGGCTCAGGGGTCAAGGCAATCTCCCCAGGGAGCGGTCGATTGAAAAATGCATAGAATGTGTGGTTAGGGGCCGTCAGATGCCACAGCGCTTCAGGATTTCACAAAACAAATACATAAGTTCTTTGCTTGATAAAAGAACTGTGTTTTGAAGACTAGTTGATCTTACCATTTCACGTTAAATAAACAAGAGCCATATTAGAAAACTGTTTATGCATCATTATCCAGATTTGAGCAAATATAACCCATTTACTTGCTTATTTATTCTCCTTCTAGAAACATCCATTGAATTCCTGCTATGTGACAGACACCTCATCAAGGACCAAGGACACAGTTGAGATGAAAAACTTAGAATGTGTCTATTCTCATAGAGCGTCCACTTCAGCGAGTGGAGAAGACAGAATATATGTCCAAGATCATGGTGGGGGGCAATTTGACAACATTTAGAAAAGCAAATGATGTGTCTTAATCACCCTGCCACTCAAAAAATCCAGCTCGAGATTTGTGCCCTGGAAGAAACCTTCACACATGTGGCAAGGAGACAAGTTCCAAAATGTTCACTGGGACTGTCATTCATTCAACAAATATGTATTGAGCAGAAAGCATGTACCAGGTGCTGGAGACATTGGCGTTGCTTGTAAAAGTGAGAGAAAAAGGAACAAGACATAAACACCCGCCCGCGAGAGAAGGGGCAAATTCACTGAAGTGTGTTCATACAAAGAAACATGAGGAATAGTTTAGAGAGAGGGAGAGAGAAAGGGCACAAGAAGGTCTCCCTGGAGCACACACAGTGAGGGGGAGGGAGGGGTTCACTGCATTTCTTGCCTCAACAGACCCTCAGGACCTGCCTGCTTTGTGCTGGCCAAGTTTCTGACCCCAACATAGGCCACCCTCAGAACTGGAAAATTCCGGCCTCTTTAGACCTTTGCTCTCCGGCCCCCTCCCCTCTCCTTCCAAGATCAGGCCATGGTTTCCATGGCAACGGCCTGAGCCTGCCTCTGCCTTGCACATCAGGTGACAGCTCCTGAGGGAAAACAGATGAATGCCCCCTGACAAAGACTAGGCCTGGGTAGGGGGCGGGGGAGAGGGCTGGGGAGGGCTCCCGCTTGCAGCCCTGCGTTTCCTCCGTGGCTGGGTCAGGCCCACCTCTTGTGCACACTCATGGGCATCAGTGCATGGGAGTCGCACTGCAGAAGAAAACGAACTGGCTCTTTGGGTCTCTGCAGGCCTTGTAAGAACCCTCAGACCTCCGCAGCAACTGGGCTTATTGGTCTGAGCTTTGATTCATTTGACATATTGATCAAGGCCCGTTGTGCTGACATTGTCCCTGAAGCCAGGTAAGTGATGGTGAGGGAAAAACAAAACAAAAACAAAAAGCCAGCTGTTTCTGTCCCGAGACCCTAATGTCTGAGACATGGGTCCTACCTGACACATGCATTTCATCATCATTAGAGGCTTTGGACACATAGGGACCAAAGGCTCACCAATTTCCAGGGGACAGACCAAGGGGTGTGGATGCAACAGATGCTAGACAGCTGAACTTGCAAAAATCCAGAGGATGGGGCTTGTTTGGATGTTGGAGGGAATCCAGCAGTCCCTGGGCAGCATGAGTAACAGAAGGTGAGAGGCCAAGTCAGCAGTGGAGGAACGGCAGGTCAAGATGGAAAGCACTGGATTTTAAAAATAAACGTAACAGACTCATACACACAGAGAACAAACTGATGGTCACCAGACGGGAGTGGGCTGGGAGGCTGGGTGACAAAGGGGAAGATATTAAGAAGTACAAATTGATAGTTACAAAATAGTCACAGGGATGTAAGGTACAACACAGGGACTATAGTTAATAATATTGTAATAACTATGTATGGTGCCAGGTGGGGACTAAATTAATCAGGAGACCACTTTGTAAGGTGTATAAATGTCTAACCACTATGCTGATCACCTGAAACTAATATAAAATAATATCGAATGTCAACTCTAATTGAAAAATGAACTAAAAAAAAGAAATATATTGGATAAAAAGAAGGGGGATCCTTACATAGCAGGAGTGAAAGAAGGAGACAAATGAGAAAAAGTAGAGAGAGGAGAAGAAGGGGGAGAGAGAGAAAGAAAGAGAGAGAGAGAGAGAGAGAGAAAGAAAGAAAGAAAGAAAGAAAGAAGGAAGGGAAGGAAGGAAGAAGGAAGGAAGGAAGGAAGGAAGGAAGGAAGAAGGAAGGAAGGAAAGAGGGAAGGAGGGAGGGAGGGAGGGAGAGAGAGAGAGAGAGAAAGGAAGAAAGAAAGGAAGAAAAAAACGAATTTTTTTCAATGTGTGCATGGGTGAATTTACAAATACATACACACGGAAAGTAAGGTTACAAAATCATAAAGATTTTTCTCATTTATCATATCTCAGCTATTACACACATATATCTCAGTTATCAATATTCTCTTTGATTTTTTTATTTTTTACTTCAATTCAACGTAGTACAGAATCTTGGAAGTGGATGGGCTGTAAATGCCTGATGTCCGCGAAGCCCCATCAAAGTCACTGGCCCTTTATAATGTTAACAGTCAAGATTTTGATCCCAGGAAAGCAGAGAGACACTCCTTGGCCTCTGGTTTCAGGGATGTACTCTACAAAACGGACAAGTGGTCTTCAGCAAATTGACGGTTTGGGAATGGATTTTGACGGTTTGGGAAAGAATGTGTCCAGAATTCAGCCTGTGTTTTATTGCCTTGCCCTTCCGGAGTCAGAGGCCATATGCACAGCGCCCTGACGCCAGTGTGGCGGTTAGCTCATTAATCAGGGAAGTTCCGAGGTGAGTTGATTTACCAGGCACTTGGGCTGAATGCTGACAATCTTAGAGTTTGTCCGAATGGTCAGGAGGTTCCAGGAGAAACTTCTCTCCCACTTGAACCCCCTTTCCAGTTGAATTCTGGCTCCAAGTCCTCTGTGAACTCTGAAGCCAGGACCGGGGAGGAGCACCGTTTCCCTACCGGAATGGAGCACACTAGCAGTGACTTTCTCAGCTCAACGCGAGACTCGTGTAAACGTTCTTACCCTCATCGGTAGGGAAGGGCCCGTTTGCAGGTCACAAAAGTGCGTTAGCGTAAAAGAAAAGACGCGTAAGTCTGACCACATGAAAAAGGAGACACCACCAATAGTAACCATTAGGTGGTTACTATTAACACACACACACACACACACACACACACACACACACACACACACACACGCCCACCCCAGAAAATAACAAATACTGGGGAGGATGTGGAATGAGAAATTGGAACCCTTGTGCACTGTTGTTCTCCCCACAAACTCGTATTGGGTGGCACTGAGTTTTGGGACATTTTTGAACCCACACGCATTTACTGCTAGAGCCTGGATGTTAGCCCCACCCAATTCGCAGCCCCCTTCCCTCTCCCGCCAGCTGCAGTTTCCATGGCGACAGACTGAGCCCGCCTTTGTCCCGCACACCAGGTGAGAGGTCTGGGGACAACAAAATTAACCAGTGTGGAAAGGGCTCAGGCCTGTGGAACGTGCAAGAGGCCCAGACAAGTTCTTTCCTGCAATTAAATTGCACTCTTGAACGTTTGTAGAAGGTGATTTGATTGAATCATTAATTCATTTATAAACTATTGATGTGACCCCAACAGTAATGGCAGACTCTCTTGTAGGATATTGAGATATAGCAGTGGTTTTCAATGGGGGGAGGGGGCAATTTTGCTTCCCAAGGAGGCATTTGGAAATATTTTTGTTTGTCACAACTAAAGGGGGAGGGCGCCATTAGCAACTGGTACCGTTAGCAACCAGTGCACACAGGCCTGGGACGCTGCTAAACACCCCATAATGCACAGGACGGTGACACCCCCACCCCTCCCCACACTAAAGAATTATCCAGTCCCTAATGTCAGGAGTGACAAGGCTGAGAAACCCTGGGATGTCAGAACCTGCCCTGAAAATCCTTGTGGCACTTAGGTTCTAGGGGAGGAGACAGACTATAAACGAAATATGGTTTGTGTGCTATGATAATAAAAAGGGGAGGGTATGGGACAGAAAGTGACTGGGGTGGAAGAGATGGCATGCTCAGAGAAGGCCTCTCTCAGGTTGTAATAACTGAGGAGAGAGATGAATAAGGCCGGGAGCAAGTCACAGGAAAACAACATTTCAGGGAGCAGGTACAGCATGTGCAAAGGCCCTGGGGTAGAAACACACTGAGTGTATTCAAGGACAAGGAGATCCATGTGGCTGAAGAGTTATTAGGAGGGATAAGAAAGAGAAGACAGTGGTGGTGGAATGGAGTGGATCAAGAAGCATCCTGCAGATGGTGAGAACTTTGGTATTTATCATTCAGCTACTAAAATGATTCCTGTTGTTAGTGTGGTCAATAGTGATTGAACATTTACTCTCTGCCAGGCTTTCTCAAGGACCTTGAGATTACCAGGTCACGGAAACAGGCCTAACCATTGCCTTCTTGCAGGTCAGAGGCCACTAAGAGAGAGAGAGAGAGAGAGAGAGAGAGAGAGAGAGAGATCAAAGAGGTAGTCACACAAAAGTGAACTTCTAGAAGAACAAATATTTACTCAGTGACTTCTCTGGGCTGTGGGGCCAAAATGGGGCAGACTCCCATCCCCAGCCACGAGCACCGCAGGGGGCCTGGATGAGTGTAACAGGCATGGAGAGAGGCAGAAATGGCATGCTTTACATGGTGGAGCTATTTGCCCTGAGATGAAGAGTCCTTGTGTTTCTAGAATTAGCTGTTTCAAATTTGGATGAGGTCAATGATTGCTGATATACCATCAGATCATCATCACAATTGCTATTGTTTTACGTAACTAACATTTATTATGCATATTATGTCCCAGGTACTGTGCTAAGTGCTCTCTGTTGAATCCCCACGACAGTCTGAATGGTGGGTGATGTTAACCTTCTGAATTTATAGATGAGGTCCCTGATGCAGACAGAAGGAAGGGTTATCTCGAATTCTAACCTCAAGGTTAGACTCCCCTGGACAGAATCCATCACACCACAGGTCTCTATAACCTCTGAGCCACACTTTCCTCACCTGGCTCTCAAGGTTGATGGGAGGATTAAATGAACAAAGGAATGATGGTCACACAGCAAATTCAATAAAAAAGACAGCACAAAAATGCTCAGGCTTCAGGATAAATAATATTTTAATGCAATATTGGAGAAAAAACATTAACACACAAAAACACACCCGCCATGAACAAAATATTAAGATTTTAAAGAAAGAATCTGACAGTCCTGTGCTGTGTCATATTGGAGCCTGAGGCAAAAGGAAAAAATGCATACTGTTCTATCCATGCTTTTGATATATTTTAAAGGTTAATTTTCTTCCAGAAATAGATTTTGAAAATATTATCCATGAGCTTGACTTCACTGAAGCAGGAATGTGAAATTACAATAAATTCTGTTTTTTTTCTTTTGTATAAATAAAATACTTAAACATAAGATAATGTGAGTTGTAATAGACCTATTTTTCAATTATTCAATTTTTTTCCTGGAAAAATATTCTGGAAAAAATGAACCATTAAAAATTGCATACAAACACCTGTGTAGGGGCTGACATTCTTCCCTTGTCTCAAGCTTCAAGGTAGCTACACACAGTGGACTTTATTTACATTTTGTTCTTTTGTCCTTCCTTTTTTGTGCATCTATTTTGATTTTTTTTTAAAATATCACATTAAAGTATTATTTATCTTAAATGACTGGGGTTTCGGGTGCCTCCTAAGCTCACCTTATCTTAGTCCCACCTCTGTCTCTGAGAATGCAACCTTTGAGCTGAGATATGAAGTTTGAGAAAGAACCAGCTGTGGGAATTGTGGGGAAAGGATATTCCTATTAGAGGACAGGCCAAAGTATAGATTCTAGGGCACAGAAAGTTTTGGGGAACAATAGGGTGGCAAGAGTTGGAGGCCAAGAAATGAGGGCTGTGCAAAAAGAGAAGTAGACAGGGTCTGGGATACCACCTTTCATTCTATGAGTGTTGTCGAGCCATCAAAAAGATTAAGTTGGGATGGGAGGTGGATGGGGAGAGGGCAACATGCCCTGACTCATTTGCAAAAGGTCTGGGGCTTGCTTGATGGAAGATAGACTACCTGTGGAGCTGGAATGTCCCCATTCAAAAGGGTGTCACAGTTATCTAGGTAGAAATGGTGGCACCTGGACCAAGGTGGACACACACAGATCAAATCTTTTTAGTCTCATAGGTTGAGCTGAGGAAGGGTTTGTGGGGATGTGGCTTTGTGGTGTGATGGAAGGAGAAGAATTACTTCTTTGTTTTGAGTTTGTGCTCTTGGGTGGAGAGTGGTGCCATTTATAGAGGTTGAGAAGACCTGGAAGGGGAGCGAGGAGTAGATTTTGAGGGGGGTTGTGAAGATTTGTATTTGGCACATTAGCTTAAGATGTCGACTTGACATTCATGGAGAGATGTCAAGGAGGCAGTAGTTCAGACCAAAAATCAAGGCAGGAGATGCAGCTTAAGTTAGAGATGGTTTTTGTAAACGTGGCTCTGGATGAAGTCAGCTCCAGAGAGAGTGGAGATGGATGGAAGCCAGCCTCCAAGGTGGCCTCTTGGTACTCACGCCCCCGTGCAGTCTCTCCCACGATGAGTGGAGCTGGCCTGCGTAACCAGCAGGTTTCAGAAACACCAATGTGTGGTTTCCAAGCCTGGGCATCACGGCTTCCTTCACGCTCTCCGTTGGTTCACTCGCCCTGGGGGAAACCAATCATCACGTCCTGTGGGACTCAAGCAGCTCTCTGGTGAGGAACTGAGCACTCTCTCTCACCCACAGCCAGCATAACGTGCCAGGAGGAGACCATCCAGCCCCGGTCAAGCCTTCAGATGACAGTAACCCCGGTCAACATCTTAACTGCACCCTCCTGAGAGATTCAGAGCCAGAAGCACTCAACTAAGCTCCTTCTGATTCCCATGTGATGGGATGACATAAGAAATGTTTGTTGTTTTAAGTCTCTACTTTTGGGGATCACTTGTTATGTAGCAGGAGCTGACGAATGCAGGTGGGAAAAGTGGAGCCCTTCTCTACTTGGAGGTGAGCACAGAAAAGCACCTGGGAAAGTAAGGCAAAGACCAGAGGGAGGTTAGTGTCCCTGGAGGTAGCAGAAGGAGGGAGGGCGCAGTTCAAAACCTGACAACAGGGTCACATTCCTCCACTTAAGAATGTGGAGGTCACTGGCCCCTGACAAAAGCAGCTTCTTGGAGTCATTTGGTGAAAACCTGGCTGGTGTTTGGTAAAGAGAGAATTTGGGGAAAGGGACAAGAAAACAAGAAATGAGTGCAGATGACTATTCAGAGAGTACACATGTTCAGTACACACACCCACAAAGCATCAGGTGACAAAGTGCAACATTTAAAATCTTCTTAAGACTTTATACCCGAAGAAACTGAAAACACTAACTCAAAAAGACATATGCACCCCTATGTTCATTGAAGCATCATTTACAATACCAGGACATGGAAGCGACCTAGGTGTCCATTAATAAATGAATGGATAAAGAAGATGTGGTACGTATATACAAAAGCATATTACTCAGCCATAAAAAAAGAATGAAATCTTGCCATTTGTGATAACATAGATGGACCTAGAGGGCATTATGCTGAGTGAAATAAGTCAGAGAAAGACAAACACCATATGATTTCACTTATATGTGGGATTTAAAGAACAAAATAAATGAATAAACAAAACAGTAATAGATTCACAGATACAGAGAACAAATTGGTGCTCACCAGATAGGAGGGGGCTTGAGGGGCTGGATGAAAAAGGAGAAGGGATTAAGAAGTACAAATTGGCAGTTAGAAAACAGTCACGGGGATGTAAAGTACAGCACAAAGAATATAGTCAATAATATAATGACTAGGTATGATGCCAGAAGGTACTAGAGTAATTGGGGGTGGTCATTTCATAAATTACATAAATGTCTAACCACTGTGCTGTACACCTGAAACTAATATAATGTTGAATGTCAGCTGTAATAGAAAAAAAATTTTAATAAAAAAAAGACTACAGTCACATATAGGACAACTCCTAGGGATTCTGTTTAGCAGGAATTCTCTGAGCACATACTGCTGCTGTGTGAGAGTGTCACAGGGAAGGCCAAAGACTCAAATCTTAAACACAAGACTGCTGTTTATAAAACATTCTGTGCAGGAAGGAAGAAGGGGCTGAGGGGCTGGAGGCTGGAAGCCCCACAGAGCACTCCTTTAACACATCAGAATGAGAGACTTTCTTCTAAGTCTCAGTGCTCACAGATCCCTCTACACACATGTGTGTGCACACACACGTGCACGTGCACACACACACACACACACACACACACACAGTTCCAGCACCTGCTGTGTTATCTGCAAGAGAAAGAGGGCCTTGAACTCACAGATCCACAAACTTGGAAAGCATAAACTTAAAAAGTACGCTTGAAAAGAGGCCAGTGGTCCATTTGAAAACAAGAGAAGTCGCAGCATTTTTTTTTTTTATGAAACCAAACATGAGAGTGACATGAAGAAGGAGTGATGAGGGTTCAAGTCTGTGAAACAAGGATGTGTGTGCTCGCTTAGAGTTTTTCCAAACATAAGACATGAAGTTTTGTTGATTGTGAAAGGTTGATTTCCTCATCAGTAGATGTTTAGGATATTAAACCAAACATTTAGTAGAGTTTTAGACTCCAGAACCATGAAAAGATATATTTCTGTTGCTCTAAGCCATTCAGTTTGTGACAATTCGTACAGCAGCCCTAGGAATGGAACACAGAGTGGCTCGTGTTCTGAGGATACAAAATTTTGAAACATAATCCTACTTTAATTACTAGGCATCTGTTGAAACTGGATTTTTTTACATGTTTTAATACTTTTTATAGCATATGAAGATAACTCCGCTCGAGTGTGGATCACAGGCCAGGGATATTGTGGATGCTGAGCGCAACCTTGTCAAAGTAACACCCCCAGGGTGTTCCCCATGGTTCCATGATACAAGGAGAGCGCATGTTTTATATGCTAAACTTGGACACAAATCCCCAGGATGCCCCTTCAAAAAGACTGCCACTCCAAGCCTCCCCTAAATGATTTTGGAGCTACCCACTGATGGTCAGCCATGTGAAGGGATGGGATTTATGTCCTAAGAAAAATAACCATCCGTTGGAGAGTTGAGCGTGAGAGGAGACAGTCAGATTTTTCTTTGAAAAGTGATTGTGGCATTTCAAGGAAGAAACTCTGGCAAAGTTCTCTGACTGCAGAGTTGTTTGTGGAGTGACACCTTCAGGGTATACAGATTGACTAGATGTGGGGGCCGAGGAGTGGGGGCTGACGTCTTGGAAAGCAGATAGTTAGGGAATGGATGTTGGTTCTCTTCCTCGAGATCAGCATTATACTGAAAAGGAAGACAGAGAAGAAGAGGAAAACGTGGGCAAGAGACATGACTGTGGTTCCCATGGAGAGGAATGGTGAGTAGGGTGACCAAGCTTAGAATTGGTGAGTTTGAATCATTCTGATGCGCTCTAGAGATAGGGGCCATCCCCAGTTGTCTGGTACCTGCCCGGGGGGCATGAGGGCAGAAGGGCAGCAGCCTGTGCGTGAGAGCCTCCCAGAGGAGATGGCAAGGCGTGGGCTCTGCGAGGGTAGGTTTACATGTGAAGACCACACTCCCCGGTGAGTTATTTACTATCACTAGGTGTCTGCTACAGCACAGAGTGGACCCTCGGGAGGTACTTATGGAGTAAGTGACTGAATCCACGTGTTTTATGTCCCTTGAAGGCAGGGACTGGGTACATTTTTCACTCCTTATTTTATTTTTGGTGCATAGTAGATTGTAGACACTCAATAAATAGTGCTGAGGGAATGAGTGTGTAAACAAATAATTAAATGAATGAAGAATAACAGAGGTAGGAGACAGGTGACTTTTATGCCTCTGGCACTGCAGCAACTCTTCAGCCAACCACTCGTGATGACATAGAGTCAGCTGAAGCTCCAGAGCCATCCTCTTGCCCATCTGCAAAGACTCCACCAAAGGAAACAATTTGACAGGCAAAAAAGACACGCATAGTTGCTGGTAAGAACATAAAACGATGTGGCAGGTGTTGAAAACAGTACGGAAGTTTCTCAAAAATTAAACACAAAACTATGTTATGATCATTCCATAGTATATGCCCCTCAAAACTGAAAGCAGGGTCTCAAAGAGATATTTGTGCACCCGTGTTCCTAGCAGCCGAACCATGGGAGCAACCCAAGATTCCACTGACAGACGAATAGCAAAACACTGTCCATCCACACACTGGAATATTATGCAGCCTTAAAAAGGAAGGAAATTCAGACACAGGCTACAGCATGGATGAACCTTGAGGATATTAATCTAACGGAAATAATCCAGTCACAAAAGGACAAATATTGTATGATTCCACTTATATGAGGTCCCTAGAGGAGTCAAATTCATGGAGACAGAAAGTAGAATGGTGGTTGCCGAGGGCTGAGGGAGGGGAGAATGAGGATTTAGTGTTAGAATTTGTTTGGGAAGATGAAAAATTCTGGAGATGGATGGTGGTGATAGTTGCATGACAGTTAATCCTGAATAACTAACTGTACACTTAAAAATGGTTAAAATGGTAAATTCTATGATATGCATACTTTACTACAATAAAAAAAAATTAATGAGTGTCAGCTATTGGTGAGGTATCTGCAGTCTTGAGTCTTCTGCATACCCTATCCTGGTTGGTTTGATGTCAGTCATTCTATTTACCCCTCAGGATCCCTTACCAGATCTTTTGGAGTTTTTTTGTTTGTTGCATCAGAAACAGTATTAGGCTGTTGCCATAGAAACTGTAGCTTGCATGGGAAGGGGAGGGGACCGGGAAGGGGCAGAGAGAGACCAGGAGGCTAGAATTTTCCAGGCTCTGAACTCACATGGTACATTTGCTTTGCAATAAATAAATGACTTAAAATATGGGTCTTTGTCTCCAATAAAATGGCCGCCCTTCCTGCCTGGGAAAGAAGGACTCATGGAGGGAATGCACAGGTATTCGGCCCAAGGCCACATCCCAAGGGAGACTGGTGTCCTCCATGGGCCCTCCTCAGGTTGCCACTTGCCTGTGGAGCTTGTGAAATAGGTTCTCACTGAAGGCAGGGTCTTGCCAGCAAATTTCCTTTGAGTAAAAGTCTTTGGAAAAGGAATAGAATTATGATTACTCTCCTCCTTAGCATGTTTACCTCTAAAAACAGCTTTCGTGCCACTGAGACTCAAGTCAAGTGCAGTTTTGGGCAAATTGTTTCAGTTAGTTTATCATCTAAAGGTAACCCTACCTGTGGGGGAAGAAAATAAAATACACCTCTTTCTAAAGGAACTGTTCCTCCATTCAGTCATTTGATGCATCCGTCGTCTATGGCTATGTCACGATCATCACAAAATGAGTGAGTTGAAATTACACTTAAAGTCTCACGAGCTGCCATCAAGGCGTCAGCAGTCTGCTCCCTGGGTCTCTGGGTCCTTCTCCGAGCTCAGGCAGGTGATCGCAGGACTCAGTTCTCCAGGTCTTGGGCTCAGGTCCCCACCTTTTCGCTGGCTCTGCCTCCCACAAGGTGGGAGCTTATTTCTCCCTGAGCTCACTACTGCCTTTGAAAAATCATTTATGGAGACTCTCTGAGGCCCTGGGTGAAGTTGCCTTTTAGTGTAGCAGAATTTGCATTTGCTTCTGCCTTGGACACATGGGCACTAAGTTGGGGACCACTGCAAAGTTCAGGGCTTGCATTTTCCTGGCCCCTCAAGGCACTGGCTATAGACCACATTGTGCCTCCAAATACTTGTTAAAGGACTAACTGGATTTGGGGAGAGTAAGTGAACAAATGCCTCTTCTGATTGCCTAATGCCTGGGGGAGTCGAGATGGTGTTTGTTTGCACTTCATGTCTTATTCCCTTCGCCTAGGACAGTGCCTAGCACACAAGGGGACTCAGTCAGTGTTTGTTGACTGACTCAGTGAGCGAGTTACGGGTTACGTTCATACCACTGGGGCTTGTGGTCAGCTAGTGCTTCCTAAAAAAGAGTCCGCATGGCCATTTCTCACTCCCTGTGTCATTCTGCAATGTCCCTTTACATTTTAATAAGCACAAAAGATTTATTTGAACCACTGCTGTCCAGTCAGCAGTCCCTAGAGTTTATATCTCCATCCCCAGGGACCCTGGCCAGAAGTCTGATAAGCTAGCCTGTTCCCCTTAAACGGTGATCCACTGAAGCTTTTATCATGGAAACTGCAGCTGGCGGGAGTTGGGGGATAAGGGGATGAAGGGTTAGGGGTGGCAGCCAAGGAAATTGAGGAGAGAAGCAGAGAACCTAGGAAACTGAATGTCCCATGATTTGGCTACAGATTGTGTGTGATTTAATAATCGTAGTCCAGTATATAGTAAGAACTTAATAAATGTCTGTGAATGAATAAATGAATGCCTCAATGAACAGCTGTGCTAGTGGGTGGAGAAGGGGTGTCACAGAACTCATTTCTACTGGTACTTGGAAATTTTTCTTCTAGTTTTGGGGTAGACATGTATATAGTCAGCATTTGAATTCATCTGCCCATCTGCTTAACAAGCCATCTGCTTGCCCAGCTGCATTACTTATGTTTTTAAAATTTTATTTCTTATAATGTTTTCATGTCTCTCAATGTGTGGGGGGTGGAGCTTACCAATCCTGGAAGAGACTGACAACCTGTCTTTCAGAGGCTGATAACCCAGCTACACGACACACATCATTGGTCAGTGGGTGAAGGGACAGAACCGATGCTGGTGACATCAATGGCTCTTTTTGACACTTGTGATTTCTTTAGGAGTCCACAGACTTTTGATGCTGCCCAAAAGACGCATTTTAAAAAAATCATCTTATTGACATAACTGACACATGACAAAATGTACCCGTTGTCAGCGTACAAATAATGGGTTTTGACAAATGCATGCGCCTGTGTAATCAACACTACAATCAAGACATAGGACATTGCAAGGATACCTTTTAATAAAAAAATAAAATGCCTGTGAGTCGCTGATGAAGCACTGGGTACTTGACTAAGATTGATCCTGCCCCACCCATCATCTGCAGAAGGGGTTGTTTCTCTTTTCTCTAACAGTATCTGGTACAGAGTGGACCACAGTGAAATTATCAAATGGAAGCATCTCTAAGCAGGCTCTAATCTCCATGAGAAAAAAACACTGTAGGGGAGGAAAAGAAATTTCCCCTCTACCCTTTTGAGTTCTTGGCTGAGCCCCTGCAAGAAAAGACAGAATAACAACAGAAGTTTATCAACATGTGTAACTCATGTGTACGTGGGAGAGACCCCCCCAAAAATGAGTAATTCAAAGAAGTGGCCTAGAACTCAGGCTTAAATGCCATCTCGATAACGGATGTGGGCCTCTTAGGGGAGAGGAAATTATTTTTAGAAAAGACGAACGGGCCCTTAGAAGAATAGACAAGAGGTGTGATAGTTTGTGATGAAGTGTGTTGGGGTGTAGTGTTGACTTCTAGTCTCCTCTCCGGTGATAAGAACCAATCTTCCTGGTTGATGACACTCCCGGGAGGGGATTTATGACAACTGAGTTTCTCTTGCAGGATCTGTCTGTAGGTGGATAAGGGGAGTTCAGAATAAGCCTCTCCCAGCATTTGCTGTTTTTCAGGTGCCTACCAGTCAAAATAATCACTATACCCAAGCAGAATGTTTGGGGTGACACATCCTGAAAACCTGTGGTTATAATTTGGGGTGTTACCCTTCAAAATCATATCTGTGCTTTTCTCATCATCGTGTTCCCAGGATCTGGTGCACTGGTTTTACCAGAGTAGGCAGGCACTCAATCCATATTTGTTGATTGAATAACAAATAGATGAAAATATGAGAATGGATGAAAATATGGCATAAACACTAAATATTTACGTCAGTGTCCATTGCTGATTTGAAAATGTGTGGTCTTCTATGCTCTAAAAGGCTCAGAGCCAATGTTTTGCCCAAAGATGCTTTCGGAAGACAAGCTCAGAGGACATGCATGAACCACTGCTGGTGGGACTGCAGACTGAGCCTCAATCTGTTGCCATGGAAACTTCTGCTAGGACTGGGGAAGTGGAGGTAGCTGAAAATCAGCAGCCAGGACCTCAGAAAATGAAATATTCTAGAATCTTGTATTAGACTGAGGGTATGTGTAAAATCCCAGCCTAGAATCTTCAAGTTTTTCATTCATTATTTGTGAATAAGTAGAGATGTGGGTTCTTCCTTGTGTATCACTGATAGGACTGTAAAATGGTGTAGCTGTTGTAAAAGATGGTATGGTAGTTCTTCAGAAAATTAAACAGAATTACCTTATGATCCAATTCTGGGTTTGCACCCACAAGAAATGAAAGCAGAGGCTTGAAGGGATATTTATGCACCCATGTTCATAGCAGCATGATTTACAATAACCAAAAGGTGTAGGCAACCCAAGTGTTCATTGACAGATGAACGGCTAAACAAATGTGGTGCGGCCACTCAATAGAATATTAGCCTTAAAAAGGACAGAAATCATGACATAGGCTACAGTATGGATGAACCTTGGGGACATCTGCTAAGTGAAATAAACCAGTCACAGAAAGACAAATATTGCATGATTCCACTTATAGGAGGTCCCTAAAGTGGTCAGATCCATTGAGACAGAAAGTAGGACCGTGGTGCCAGGGGCTGGGGGAGGGAGGAATGGGGAGTTAGTGTGTGATGGCAACAGAGTTTCAGTTTTGCGGGATGAGAAGAGTAGTGGGTATACATGGTGGTGATTGTTGCACTACAGTGTGAATGTACTTAATGCCACTGAAAGAACACTTACAATGCTTACGGTGGTAAATCTATGATATGTTCATATTTTTTTTCATTTTCTATCTCCCCTGTACCAACAATGCCTTTACAAACACAAAGGCTTGGCTCATCTTACCCCCAGGTCTCCAAGGTCTAGACCAATACCTTCCTCCTGGTAGACACCCGGCATCTTGTTAAATAAAGGACTGAAGTTTAGAAATGAATGAACGTGCCTCCCACTGGGACAAAGCACAGGGTAGCAGTGGCTACGCTGGTGTGCCTGACATTTATTGTCTGCCCAGAGACAAGGGTTCAGCACACAGAAGGGCTCGATCAATATTTATTGAACAACCTGATGAATTCTGAGGGCGAATAAAGCTGTTATCACTGGAGGTTTCAGGAAATGCAAGATTTTTTACGGACTCTGCAGAGAGCCTCACATGTGTGTTTTGTTGTTTCTGTAACCTGGCCTCATTCAAAGGTACCTAAAGATGTGCCACTGGTGGGGTGGTTGCAGACTAGAGCTCCTTCTGAATCTCACCCTCCCCACTGGCCCACTCTTACCACCAGCCTTCAATGCGATTAGTCTACCCATGTGGCTGCTCCATCTTGTAATTGCTGATCTTCCCATAGCAACAGAGGATGGCTCAGACCATCACCATGGAAACCACAGTAGTGAGGAGAGGGGAGAAGGGAGAGGCTGAAGAAGGGGCTCAGAGAGCCCTGGAAACTGGAATTTTCCAGTTTTTTAATTTTCCTGACCTTGCACCTAGTAGGCTTTCATGAAATACCTGAGAGAATGAATGGCTGAACCTCAAGTCATATGGTGGTGAGTCCCCTGTCCCACTCCCACTGCCCATTTTTATCTCTGATGAGGGAATAAGCCCCTTTGCTGGGTAGATGGCAGTGAATTGAGCATTGAATTAGCGACAGCTGCATTCATCCAGTCTTCTTCTATTTCCATTTTTGTCTTAGTGAAACTCAAAACCATAACACTCAAGTGTTAAAATTTATTGAGCAGTGACCTTGGGCTAAGGGCTTGTTAAGGACTAAATATTTGTGTTCCCCCCAACGCATGTGTTGAAGCCCTAACCCTGAATCAGATGGATGGTATTTAGAGATGAAGACTTTGGGATAATAAGGTCATGAGGGTGGAGCCCTCACAATGAGATCAGTGCCCTTATATGAAAAGACATGCAGAGATGACCTCTCTGCCACGTGAGGACACAGGGAGAGGGCAGAGAAATACAGACTTCTCACCAGAACCGTGAGGGGGTCTGATCTGGGACTCTCCAGCCTCTAGAACTATGAGGAGTAAATTTCTGTTGCTGAAACCCCAGTCATCACGGTATTTTGTGATGGCAGCCTGAGCTCCCCAGAACCTCAGCTCGGACAGCTCTTCCATGCAATCCCTCCACCCTGCTGAAGCCAAGTGGAATTCCACACATGTTGCCATGTAACTGAGGAAGAGAATGGTTGCCATGGACACAGCACACCATGGTCAGGGTCCCAGAGACCCAACCATTTGCAAACCCGTTGGTTCTTTGAATGCTATCCATCTGTTTTGCAAATTATTTCCTGAGATTGTATTTTTCACCAGCATTTCTCCGGCTTTCTTCCCAGGCTATTATTTCCCCCACAAGTTTTCCTTCTGATCACCTTGTTCAAAGCAAGTCTTTTTGTGTCATTCTTATTTCTGCCTCCTTTTACTGTGGAAAACATCTAATCTGAAATGCTGTGGCTTTTCTCTCCCTGACAGTAAGATATCTATTTGAATTTATCGAATGTTCATATGAAATAGCTCATTCATTCATTGTTGTTATTGTGGGTTTTTATTTTTTATTTTTTTGAAACTATAGGTTTTCAAGGGCAAATTATTTCAGGCACCATTATAGAAGAAAAACACTGCCTACTAAATTATGGCAAACATGTTAAAACCTGAAAGATATGTCTGAGAATAGACGAGATCCATTATTCCTTTTTTTGCACACTTTTCAATTCTCTTTTTTCTCATCTGGAACATCACTCTATGATTTGGGGTGCTATGTTTTGTCTGCCAGTCTACCCTCAAAGTTCGCTGCAGCTACTAACACTTAGTAGGAGGCCAATAGATAATCATTGAAGAGTAAATAAATGAAGTAATGAATTTTGCTTCTGGAAAACTGGGGTCACGAGGTTTTTATATTGTTTGGCTTCTTCTCCCTCTCTTTTTAAAACTTAAATTATAACATGAACCTGTCACAGACAGATCATTAGCTGGTCAGGTACTCAGTAAACATTTAATGAACATTTGAGCTTATTATATTTGTTGTTGCTGTTGTTACTATTATTTAAGGTTGCCAAAATTAGCAAACAAAACCACAAGATGCCTGTTAAATTTGAATTTCTGGTAAACAACAAACGGCTTTTGAACTTTTCATAATTAATTACCATTGCTTTGATGAACACATATGCGATGCAGAATTTTACGGTATCAAAAGTTATACAAGTATTTTGTCAAAAGACTAGTGTCCAAAATCACAGAGGGATGTCTTTCATTTATTCTAAAACATTTTTTTTTCAGATTTTAACATTTTTGCCACAATTTAGTAGACAATGATTTTCTTTTATAGTGTTGCCTAAAACAATTTACATCTGAAAATCTATGGCATTAACCAAAATAAAACAAAAGCAAATAAATTAGCTTCCTCAGTTTCTGCTGCACACTGAGACCTGTTCTAAACGTCTCCAGAGTATCTGGACCACAGCAATTTCAGAATGAAAGCCTTTCTACAAGAGAAGGTAGAAATACATCAAGCAATTTTTTTTTACAGAGTAATAACATTTAAAAAATATATAACATTTTTAAAAGAAAGATTAGCCTAAACGATAACCCAAATATGATAATTAGATAATTCTATAATAAATTAATTCATAAATATTTTCTGAAAACGAGGCTGTTTCTTTTAATCACATTAACTTCTTTTAAGTATAAAGAAATTTCTTTACATTTCTCCACTAATGGTAATTTATACACTTTGTAGTAATTACATTAAAACAAACAAACAAAAAACCCGAAGAATGTCTGCTGTGAATTAACTCTGAGTAATTTAGAAAATAATTTAAAAACTTGTATTATATTTTTGCTTTTATAATTTTAAATTATAAGTGCAAACTTTACATCGTTTTGTACAGACAACTTGCACATTCATAAAAGAAACTATCGTTACATTTGGATAACCACAAAATACGAATCGCAGCATTTCCAAATCACAGAGAGTAATGTTATATTTTACCAAAAATCAGAAATATTCTAAGCAAAGCCAGCACACATCTTTTCAAAGCCCGAGCAATTTGAACCAGAGCTTTTTAGCCTCAGAAAAACGTTAACTGCAGAAGGCAAAGATAGTTTTAGTTTAGTTTAGTTTAGCTTTTCTTTTTCATAAACGCAATTCAATATTTCAAAGCTTACATTTTCAAGTTTAAAGTTTATTAACTATAACAGCACATCTGGAGACTAAATTGTAAAATTTGACATCTCACAGCTGGAAACACTTAAGAAAAATTACGTTTGCTTGTTTTTAGTTGAAAGTGTTAAGATTAACGGGAATGGATACACTGAATGGTTCTGGAGGTTGGGACGCCCCTAAGATGTGTCTTCAAAAGCAATTCCTCAAGATTCAAAAAAAATTTCTTTTAAAAAACAAGGTCTATTTTTTTTCTGACTTAAAATGTTACACCCTCAATTTATAAACATTGAGTATTTGCTTCTTGCACAGGCCAGAAGCCTCTGCCCAAGCCCAGCAACCCTTCCCCATCCCCGCAACCTCTCTCTTTGCAAAGTTCCTGCTTGTCGTAGGGAGGCTCCCAGACCCTTCTATATTGGAGGAGATTCAGGGTAGATGTGCCGCCATCTTCCTCTATCGAGACTTGGAGCCAGGAGCAGAAACCACCTGCCCTCTGCTGGTGTACTCTGCTGCTACGTGGCCTGAGGACGATGGTGAGGAAGCCTCAGGAAGCCCCAAGTTGGCATAGTGCAACTTGAACAGCAGGGAGTGAACCCTCTGCCCACCTCTGTCCTTCCCAGGTGTGTGTGCACTGGGAGGAGTGAGAGGGGGCTGCTCCGAGTACTCCTTGGCTCAAGAGAGACCTATTTCCCCTATAGTGAGCTTGGTATTCAGAGAAATCCCTGCCTGTAACAGCCAGGATTCCCAGAGTACTCTGGGAAGCTCCCCTTCCTTCCTTCCTTCCTTCCTTCCTTCCTTCCTTCCTTCCTTCCTTCCTGCCTGCCTTCCTGCCTTCCTGCCTTCCTGCCTTCCAGCACCTTCCTGCACTACCTTCCTGCCTTTCCTGCCTGCCCATTACTGCAATTGATATTGACTGTGCTGGGCACAGGGAGTACAGTGCTGAACAAGACAAGACAAAGTCCCTGCCTTCATGAGGTATCTATTCCCATTAATGAGAAGTCAATCAGCAGAGAAGCCAATACATAAAAGAGGAATTTCTAACAGCAGTCTATGCCATGAAGAATGCAGAGCAAGCTGAGGTGATATCGATTGTGCTTTGGTGTCAGGAAGAATCTATCGTGGGATACTCCGGACAGAGCAGAGTGTGGGGTACACAGCCAATGTGGAGGCTCAGAGGTAGGAAGGGACTCTGCGCAACTCAAGGGTGGAGGGAAGGCTGGTGCACATGGATAGCAAAGCTGAACCGAGGAATGTTACAAGCTTGGCTGGAGAGGGCGGCGGGAATACAGCCGAATATTTATTGGGTGCACTAGTAAAAACCATTTTTAAAAAATAAAGATCTCTCCCATAAGACTCCAGCAGATACAAAGGGCTGTATTAACTTTCTTTGGCCCCCATAACAAATCACCATAGACTGAGTGGCTTAAACAACAGAAATCTACTCTCTCATGGTTATGGGGGCTGAAAGTCTGAGATCAATGTGTAGGCAGTGCTGGTTCCTCCAGTAGCCTCTGTCCTAGTTGTGTAGACACCGTCTCTTCCCTGCATCCTCACATGGTCACTCTTCTGTGCCATGTCTGTGTCTGCACCTCTTCTTATAAGGACACTGATCATGCTGGCTTGGGGCCCACCCTAGCAACCTCATTTTACCCTAATCATCTCTTTAAAGACCTCATCTCCAAATATAGCCCTGAACTGATGGACTGGGGAGTCAGAGCTTCCACCTATGAGTTTTTAAGGGAGATACAGTTAAGCCCCTGACAAAGGGAAGAGCTGACTGGCCCTGAATGATCACTGAGGGTTCATACCTGGAACTGCTGCTGGCCCAACAATGTAGGGACTCAGTGACCTGTGTGAAAGGGAGGGTGCGTGGTGGGAAGAGATAGCACCAATACCCCTGCATGAGCACGAGCTCCAGCATTTGCACAGACCACACATGCTGCGGCAGGTCTCAGTTCAAGGCTGTACTCAAAGGGGCACGTGACCCCTGGTGGGGGTCTGGTGGGCCTGAGTCATCTCCCAGTCCTCCCTTCCCATCCTTCTGCCCTGTGCTCCCACCTGGTATGGACCACTGCTCAGGCTGTCACCATAGAAACCGCAGCCGGCTGACAGGGAAAGAGGGAACTGAGAGACAACGAACAGAAGGAGCCCCTGAGAGTGGAATTTTCCAGAATCTGGGATTCAAGCCCTCAGCAGGGCACCTTGGGGCTACTTAACAAATGCTTGTTAGAAGAAGAAATATGTGTTTCTCTGGTATTTCCTGTCCTGGACTGAGCATCTGGATTGAGACAGTGAGGCAGATAGAGGAAGAATGGTGTCCTCACGCTTTCTCCGCTCCTTGAAATTTGTTGGTGAAACTAAGACTTGGGAATCTGAGGTCTAAGCAGTTTCAATGCTGACAGGGTGCCAGGCAGCTGTTTAAAACCATGGGGATATGCATGCTTCCTTCTCATAGCAGCCAAGGGTGTGTCCTGGGAGGCAGGACTGGAAGACTCTGGAAATTGTAAGCAAGGAGTATGGAATAGATGAATTAAGAACACAGATCCTCTACACGGCATCCTGCTGAGAGCCACCAGCACTGTAGGTGTGCTCAAAACCTACCGGGGGTTAGAGCTTATGTCAAGTGCTCTTACTGCTCCCCCAATAATAATCATGGCAGGAGGAAATGTTGAGAGATGACAGATATGTCCATGGCCTTGATGGTGGTCACAGGTGCACATGTACCCCTAAACTCACTGAGGTGTACACAGTAAATACATACAGCTTTTTACTTGTTGAAAGAAAGAAAAAGAGAATGCAGGTGACAGGCAGTCAAACATCTCGCAACTTCCCTCGCCTGCCACTTCCTCCCATGTGACGTCACCTCTATGAGCCTATTTCCACCTGGGATGCAGATACTAGGTGCCCCATCTTACAGGTTCTCAGAAAGAGAAGATGAACTCTCACATGTGGAAATGTTTAGAATTGTAAGAGATACACACTTACTATGATGTTGTGTCAGAAGCTCTTAGCCCATCAAACTTACACAAGCATACACTCACTTTTCAAAGTTGCTTCTCAAACCTGGAAACAGCCCTCCCTTCCCCTCCCAGTCTTAGGGCCCCTCCACCCCATCCCTGACTCCCTGCCACTGTCCAGTTCCCTCTGCAGCAAGCAGGATGCAGGCCAGACATTCCGAGGTTATGACGTCTCAGCCTTGCCTTTGAAGCACAGAGGCTGCTGTGGACAAAACCTAAACATTTTGGGTGTGTCTGTCACTGGTCCCCTTGCTGGTCCTAAAGCCAGACAATCATCCATCCTTGGGGCTTTTCAGGGGATCAGTTCCTCATCTGAACTGTTCTCCTTGATAGTTTCAGGACTTGCTCCCTCCCTCCACGCAGATTTAAATATTACCAAGAACCCCTCCTTAACCACACAACATAAATATGCTCTCTATACCTTTCAGTCCTGACTTATTTCCTACTTAATACTTCCCAGCAGCTGAAATCTTACTTTGCGTTCAAGATATGACCCCACCCCTCCCCCCAGAATATGAACTCTAGGGGCCCAGAATGTCATCCGTTGGCAATTTGTTGGACCCACCACACTTAGCTCAGGGTCTGCCATAGATCACATTCTTAGGACATGTCATTTGAAAGAAAGGATGGGTGAACACAGAAATGAGGGTCTGGAAGTTCGTGTCTCCTCTAGTCTCTGGGCTCCGGGAGGCAGACACGAGCATATGTTTTGCTCATTTTATTCCCCACGTCTAGAGCATATCTCACGCCCCACCACTTTTGTTACTATTTGTGATCAATCCATATTCTGAGAACATGAAACGCTGGTGCTTAGACTATGCTCACAATTTCCATCCATGTCCACAGAGGCTCCTGACACAGGTCTCCCCTCTGCAGGGGCCTGCAGGTGATGATGCCCTTCGACACGTACAAAATACGCTCATGACCCACTGATGACAAGGCTCTCCACCCCTCTCTCCATTTGGCCCTCTCACAAGAGCTCCCATCTTCTCCTGAAGGATGCAGGAGTTCAGGCTGTTGCCATGGAAACTCTAGGAAGACAGGGGAAGGTGTTGGGGAGGCTGGGAAGGTACAGAGAGTGGGATTTTCCAGGCTCTGCAGTAAGACTCTAGGGTCAGTTCTGGAACCATCTATTCCTCTACTGATCCCCCCACCTCGTCTCTCTCCATGTATGTCACCCCGCTGCCTTCATTTCATTTTGGCAATCTTGGGTCCATCCCGCATCTCCTGCCCTTGGAAATATTCTCTCTCTCTAGCTTTGTCTCATGTATGTTTCTCATCTTTCTATATCTATTTACTCATATCTATCTATCTATTAAACTTCATTATCATTGTCTCTCATTTATCATTTATCTATCTTGTATTTATCTGTATCTGTGTGTCATCTATTTAAGTATCATCTGTCTATGTATCATCTGTCTATATTTATCCTCTATCTATCTATCTATCTATCTATCTATCTATCTATCTATCTATCTATGTGTCATCTGTACCTATCACCTCTCCCCACTCCCAGCCATAGTCGTTAGGTAAAACATCAACCCTGGATGATTGCAGCTCCCACTCCCCAAGTCCCTCAATTTTTTTCCCCAATTTTTTTTATTGTGATAAAATACATATGTACAGTTAAGTGGTATTAAGTATATTCATACTGCTAGGCAAACATCACCACCATCTATACCCACAGCTCTTTTCCTTTTGGAAAACTGAAACTCTGTCCCCATCACGCACTAACTCCTCATTCCCCGTCTCTTCCATTCCCTGGCAACCACCATCTGATTGTCTGCCTCTATGAATTTGGCTGCTTTAGTTACCGCATATAAGTGGAATTATACAATATTTGTCCTTTCGTGATTGGTTTATTTTGCTTACCATAATGTCTTCAGGGTTCATCCATGGTATAACAGGAGTCAGAATCTCCTTCCTTTTTTCGGCTAAATAATATTCCATTGTGTGGGAGGACCACATCTTGCTTATCCATTCATCCATTAATGGAGACTTGGGTTGCTTCTACCTTTTAGCTCTTGTGAATAATGCTGCTATGAACATGGGTGTGCAAATATAATTTCAAGACCCTGGATCATATGGTAATTCTATTTTTAATTTTTTGAGCCAACTTTATACTGTTTTTCACAAGGGCTGTGGCTTGCGACCCCCCAATTTTAACCACAATAAACAATGTGACCGGGATGGATTTCTAGCTCTGTCATTTATCAGAAGAGGACTTGTGGTACCTTCTTAGGTAACTTCAGGCCTGTCACTGTAGCCACAGTTTCCATTTTTTAACCCACTCCATAATTATAGAAATTATGCACATCAGGTCCTCAAATAACATCATTTTATTTGACGTCATTTAGTTGTAACTTTGATGAGATGCCATAGGAACTTAACACTTGTTTGTATCAATTAGTGTATAATAACATTGGTTTTGTTATACATCACTTCTCCTAAAATCACAGAACTTATCTACGACATTGTGTGAGGACTACTATATTGTTTATTTTTGGCATTTATCCTATGCCACTCAGTCCTTTAAACTTATTCTTCATTAATGGTCACCTGAGATATGTTCTAATATTGTCCAAATATTACATATAAGGAAACAGAAGGACAGAGAAGTCAATAAGTTGTGAAGAGTCACACAGCTAGTAAGTGGCAGAGCCATCACTCAAACACGGGAAGCCAGACTCCATGGTCTGGGCTCTTCAGCAAAGGCTGTGCCCACATGTGGTAGACCTTTAAGGGCTGACACTCATTTTAGAAATGGGACAACTGAGGCACCAGCTCATAATGTTAGACATGAGTTAATAACCACTCTCTGACTCCACTTATTTCAGTAACAAGATTTTCAACATGGAGCCACTAAAGAGGTTTAGCTAGTTACGTATAAACAATATGTTACCACAGCCCTGTGTTCTCTGTGTTGAAAAGCATTCACGAGAAATAGGTCATTTAAAACATGAAATTTTAAAGTAGAAATAGAGCATTCTAGAATTTTTTCCACAGTGCTCCATTCTGGACACCACTGGTCTAGTCGAAAGATGGTGGTGTCTATGGAGAGTGAAATTTCTGGACTGACTTGAAAGATATACCGAGGAATATATCTTGGGGCTTCTTGACCTGTTGCTGGTGGGCTGGGTTTGTGGGTGGTTAGGTCAGATCTGAGCTTGCACTGTTTGTACTGAATATCATCCCAGGGGGGCATCCAGGGTATGGCAGAATATATGTTTCTGGAGCTCAGAAGGGAGGTCTGGGCTGGGGATAGAGATATGAAAATATGACCGAATCCAAGTTGTTTGTATGCAAAGAGGAGACCATGTTTCAATTATTCGCTCTCTACTCCCTCTCCGCCCCCTCTCTCTTTCCATTTGTTTATCTATCTATGTATCTATCTATCCCAAAGCCATGATCTTCATTAGAAAAAAGTGTCTATTTTATTTGTAGCGTCCATCCAGCCATCCATCCAGCCATCCTTTCTTTTATCCATCCATTTATCCAACAAAGAAAGAAAATATATCTCTAAGAAAAAAAACTATGAACACCATAATGATAAATTTAATTCTGTGTTTATTCATTAAATATAAGCTAAAAGGCACTGCATGACCTCTTCCCAGCTCCTCCTCTGAATTTGCCTCCATCTACTTTCTACCCTGCACACTCACTAGCAGGTAGATACCTTGGGCTCCTTGATGCTCTCCAAGCATGACCAACATGCTCCACCTCCTGATGTGTCCAGGTGCTATTCTCTCTGCCCAGAATGATTGTTTTTCTACTAATCCGAAGAGCTGTGCCCTCCCTTCCTTCAGATCAGTGCAAATACCGCCACCTCCAGGTTGACCACCTTGATCAGCTGATCTAAAAGAACGTTCTCCTTCACTCTCCTCCTCACCCTTCCACTTTATAGAACTTAGCAGCATCTGTTATTTGAGTTGTATTTATTGACTGATATTCTCCCATGGATAAAAGATTCATAGTAGGGTATTTGTCTGTGTTTCTATTTTATGTATCACATTTCACTCAGTGATGACTTGTAGTGGGACCTCAAGAAATATCTGCAGAGTAAACACATAATTTGGTGGTGAAGGAATGAAGGAAATATCTATTAGAGGTCGGAAATGTGGCCTTATCTCCCCTTTTATTTTCCAGATCTGGAATAGAGCATGTAAGGAAAAGTGTCTCAATGAATCCACGTAGGTGTAATGTTCATCTAACAATGTGCATTCACGTACAATATCTGTATGTACTAAACAGGCAAACGTGAGAACACGAGCTGCTATGTCACCGCTGTTTGGAACAGATTCACCGTTTCTACCTGAATTGGTGGATGCTGAAGCAGCTGCTTTTTATTTTATTTTTTTACTCCTTCTGCAGAGATGGTACTGATGACACATCTCAACACGCACGTATTATGCAGACACACAGCAGATGTGGAACCTGTGCTGGCAGCGACATCACCGGTGGCTTGAGTCTGGCATCCGCCTCTCCGTCCCCTCTGCAGCTCTAGAGCCCCAACTTCAGCAGAGCTGCCTCAGGGCTCAGGCCATTCGTTGCCATTGAGATCATGGCTCCAGTGGAGGTGACAAGGAACTGCAGCAGGTTAGGAAGGAAGGGAGTGGAGTCAAGGAGATCCGTTAGGAAGTGATGGACATGGAAGCGGGGGGAGAGTGTGGACTGTGACAGCCGGAGATCAGCAGTGGACGTGGTTATTGGCACAAGCGAGGCCCTCTGGCTGCAGCCCCTGGCTGCCCAGCAGAGCAGATGTGGAGCCTGACTAGACCTAGGACCCCCTAAACTGCCTGGGCAGCCACCCCTCAAAGCACCCCTCAGCCTCGGCCTCCCAGCCAGAGCCCCCACAGCCTCAGCTTCTGATCAGGATGGCTGCCAGTCTCTCTGAAACCACGACCCAATTCAGAGACAGCAGCAAGGGGCCGTGTCTGAGCCGCATTTGTTTTTTAATCGCCAGCGGTCTGCGGTCTGCGTGTCCAGGGCACTGCCCCGATGAGGGAGGGAGCTTCTTTCCAGGAGCCACCCAAGGTTGGCAGATTCAAAGCAAGGGACCGACAGCCTCCGAAGTGCATGTGGCCTCCACCCCGAGGGCTCCATGGGTCACTGTACCTGTGTGGCAGCCCTCTTCCATGCACGCCTGGACACACACCAAATGATCCAGACCTGGGAGCCTGGGGACTAAGGCCTGGGCAGCTATGGCTCTGTGAGGTACCCTCCCCAGAGGTTCGCCCTGTGTCCAGAGGAGGCCACCCAGCAATTGATCTGTGACAGAGACCCCATCTCAGGACCTGCCTCCCTGCCCTTTGTACCCCATACTTATGTGAATGTGGGTGGACACTTACATCCCTCCTTTATTAGTGCTCCTCACCATGTCCCTTGGAGGGGATACCTTGAATCTGCCCCAGGGCCTTCACATGTGCTGGGCCCTCTGAGCATCTCCCTTTTGCTGGCTCTATCCGGTCCGCATATATGGAAGCTCTCTGGGCTACTGTTTGCTCATGAATAAATGAGAATAATATCCATTCATTGAAATGTGCCCGCGAAACTCAGGAGTTTGTAATCTGGCTCAAAAAAACATTCAGCTGCCTACAGAATTCTAATAAATGGAAATTACGTCACTTCTATTCTGGGATGGAAGACCTTACTAATTTCTGCCCCCAAACTGAGGCAAGTTCTCTGAGTTCTGATCACATTGTGTGGTAGAGATTTCTCAGGGCCATCCTTTGAGGCACAGTCACTAAGTCAGCATCTATGAAGGGCCTACTGTGTGCTGGTCTCTGATTTTAAGTCCCCCCTCTTTTCCTTTGCCCACTCCAGCAGTTTCCATGGCAACACCTGAACCTGCCTGGTTCCCCACAACGGGTCATCACCTCTGTGGGAGGATGGGCAGAGGGGCAGACATCAAACCAGCCTGGCTGGGGAAGTCTCTCCATCCGAGGTTCCTGTGGTTTTTTACACATGTTAAAGTGTGTCACTAATAGCATCTCTTGTCAGTGTCAGGGAAAACTAGCAGCCCCAGCATTTGCAGACATAGATAGAAACCCACATCTCCTCCGAGCACCACTGTTTCTCAGCCCCATTCGGTCAGAAATATTGACGGAGCACCCCCATTCCCGTGTGCCTAAAGCAGTTCTAAACATGTGGAACAAAATGGAGTCCACAGACTGTCAGGAGAGATACCTTCACCTTCATTCATTCATTCAAAAAGTCATTCACATCCAGACATGGAACACTATTCAGAATTAAAGAGAACTGAGCTAACAAGCCATGAAAAGACATCGAAGAATCTTAAATGCACATGAGTGAGTGAAAGGAGCCAGTGTGACTAGGCTACATGCTGTATGATTCCAAGTTGATGACATTCTGGAAAAAATATAACTGCAGAAACAGAAAAAGATCAGGTGTTGCCAAGGGTTGGGATAGGGAGGGTTGGGTGGAGTCCAGAGGATGTTTAGGACAGTGAAACTACTTTGTAATGTTGTCATGGTGGAGAAGTGTCATTACACATTTGTCCAAACTTGGAGAATGTACAAGACCAAGAGTGAACCCCCAGTCCGGCCTCCACCACTTTCTGCATGCACAAATCAGGCCCCTGCGACAAAGAGTGACCCAGCTTGACGTGTCAGCAGCACCAAGGCTGAGAAAGCCATGCTGTCGTATGGAATTTGCTACAACAAGCATATCTAAAAAGAGGTTTGCATCATGGCATTGAAATGTGAAATGAGCCCCCATGAAAGCCAGCTGTGCGCTGACCCCCTTTCAGGCATGTAAAACAGGGATCAGTTATGTCAGACCGTGAGGAGAAAGGACAGCCGGTCCCAGGAAATTCGGGGGGAACTGGCTATCGGCGGCGTCTGGGGACGTAACCTGCAAAGCAGACAGCTGCGATTAAAATATTTGTACAGTTTGAACATGGACAGCACTGTATCACTGGCCATACTGAGTTTTTCCCAAGAAGCTGCTCTCTTCATGAGTTCTGTGGAAACATACACACTTCCTTGACCTCCTCTGGACCTTTAGCTCATCATCCTGGGGAAAGTTCTGTGGGGCGTCATTGGGACAAGCTTTTGTCCAGCAACTAGACTGAGTTTTGACACTCTACTGCACCTCCTTGGACACCATAAGCTATGTCAGACCGTTTCTTCCAGCTGAACCTTCTTTTCCACCCCAGATGGGACAAATGCCTACTGATAAGTGTGTGAAAGGACAGTGTCTGGGTGGAAAAGAGAAAAGAGAATTCTTCCTTCTTTAACTGAACAGGCACTGACGCCCCCCATGATCCCCACCTCCTAGCATTCACACCCCTTTTCTTGAGTGCACATGGGATGTGTGACTTGCTTTTAGCAAGCAGAATATGGCAAAGGTGACGAGATGTAACACTCATAATTACATTCCATCACATAAGACTATCTTGCCAGCAAATTTGCTCTAGACTCTCTTTGCTGGCTCACATAGTGGCCATGTTGTGAGAACTCAAATGGCCAGGGACCACAGGTGGCCACTAGAAGATGAGAATAACATCCAGGAGACCACAAGCAAGAAGTTGGGCCCTCGGTTCCGTGGCCACAAGGAAACAAACCCTGCCAAAAGGCCGTGGACTTGGAGGCAGATCCTTCCCCAGTCCAGCCTCCAGTTGAGAACACAGGCTGCCTGCCACCTGGACTGCAGCCTGCTGAGACCCCAAGCAGTGTCCAGCCACACCTGCATCCCTGGCCCACAGAAATGGTCACTGTTTTGAGGCTCTAAGTTTGTGGTTATTGTAGCACAGCAATTGAAAACTAAAATGTTCTCCCCAGAAAAACATGGATGAGTGCTTTTGTGCTCAAAATGTGCCAAAGGCCTTGTTAAGCATAACCCAAAGCCATTAGCATCAAAGAATAGATAATGACTCTGACCATGTACAATCTGAAAATGCACCTACCAGGAAGGGTTGAGGGATGGAGGGACCCATCATAAACAAGGCTGAGCCTTGCTCAAGGGCCACCTGCCCATGTCACAATCAGCTCAAAGCCCCCAGTGGATTAATAATGTTCATGCAATGAAGAGAAAGACTGTGGGGGCCACAGAATTTCCTCTGTGAGGGAACCTGGGGGAGGGGAAATATTTTGCAAGAAGTGGAAAGTTAGAGATATATCTTGAAGTTTCATTTGCTTTTCCTTAACTCATGCTATATTGTTGCAAAAAAGAAAACAAATAGACAACATTATTACTGTGTCTCTGTGTGTATCTGTGTGTCTCCGTTTGTGTGTATTTATACATGGAGTTCCAAAGTAAGAAAAGAGAAACTTCCCCCATTGGTTTATACCTCTCATTTTTTTCTCCAAGAAATCAGAGCAAGGAGTATTTATGGGTCACTAATCATTGGCCAGGCACTGTTACCAGCATCCAGAATTCCAAGGCACTGCATTATAAAATAGAAGGACAGGTTTTCAGCCTCTGTTCTTACTTTTATATAATTACAACCAGCAGTGTCCATGGAAATAATCAGCAAAACAATCTTAAAAGGCTCAAACACCTACCGTTTAGAAAAGGGCAGCCACTGAATGTGAGTATGTTGTGCCTTTGCTGAAAAGCCCCTCTCCTTTTCCTCTTCATGAAATGGCAGGGTAAACACACATGCACACTGAGTTCCCAACACGCACTGATCATAAATTCGGGGAGAGTTCTATGTCACAGCTTAGGTTGAGGTCCCCTGTGCACACGCTTGGCCTGGGACAATGTTCTGATGGCTTCTACTCGGGGAAGGAATATCAGTCCCAAAAGTCCAGCCTTCCTTGGAACCTTTGCCATCTAGGGTCATCGTATCTCACTAAAATTTGTCACTGGGGGCTCTGTCTCCATGGCAACCTCTCTCCCTAGTCTCAGGTGCATCCTTTCTCCCTAGGCCATGGTTGCGGTAGCATCTCTTGGGGTCTGGACTCGCTGCATCCCCTCCGTGCACACAGCAGCCTCACCATCCCCACTCTGTCCCCCTCCTCAAAACTGCCATCCGCCAGCACATTTAGCTAACATCAGTGGTGTCACTAGGTTACACATAAACACAATTTTCTCTTCCAGCAATTTCCTTCTGGGTTGGAGGGGTGGGTTATAATTCAGACAATAAACACATTTGAGGGTTATCTCTCGTACTGGAATCTGCCTTTGGTTACCTCTTCACCGAAGCACAAGGTTTTTCGTTTGAATTAACTCACTTCCCCCACTGTGGCCACTGCCCCCCACTTACAGCTGTATTAGCGAGACAGTGGGTTCTAAATCAACCAGTGTACAACCTCCCGGAAAGCTGTGGTGTCTGGGTCCAGAAAGTTATTGGTTTTCTTTTCCAGTTTGTGGGATTGATCCACCTTCTCAGTGTTTTATCTCATACCTCACAACCTCCTATGTATTGAAAATGGCCTTCCTTTAGCAGCCTTCCTGGAACCCTACAGACTTGAAGGTGTTTGGTGGTGTTTGAAGCATCTTGCCTCCCTTCCGAGAGAATATAACCAGCTCAGAGCTACAACATTTTAGATCCAGAACGCAGTGTACATCACCCTGATCCTGAACTGCTTTGAAAAATGAATGAAATATAATTCATAATAATGTAATTGTATGGTGCCAGGTGGGGACTGGACTTAGTGGGGTGATCACATAGTAAGTTATATAAATGTCTAACCACTATGCTGTACCCCTGAAATTCATATAATATTGTATGCCAACTGAGTTGGGGGAAAATTTTTTTTTAAATAATGAAAATAATAAATAAAAAACAAACAAAACAAACAAATGAATAGGAAAACAGTTACCTCTGGGTAGAGGAATAAAGCTGTGATATGTGGTGGTAGGAGATGGAGACAGTGGCAAAATCATATTTCTTAACCGAGATGATATTCATCTGTGTGTTTATTTTATACTTCTTAACATATGCATTTATGTTTTATGCACTTTTTGGAAAGCGTATTTTATTTTCCAGTATAAAATGCTACAGAAAAATAAATGAGAGCTTATTCAGTTATACTGAGAAGAAAATAGTGTTCGCTAGAGCAGATGTTTAAAACCCTGTGAGCTGTTCCTGTCATTCTGAGTTGCACATCTGGCACGCAGTGTCCTGCAGTAATCGCCATTTGGCTGCCCGTTCATTAGGCCTATCACATTGACATTTAAGCGCTAAATACCATTTCTTAGAATGCAGCACGGAACTGCTCAGAGCTGTTTTCACTCGCAAATTTCCAACCTGAGCGGGTCACAGCACGTTTGCATCATTCGTACAATTTGGAGAGTGATCCAGTGATTCTGTTCAGGCTGCATCTCTAAAGCTGCCACCAAACGAGTTCTATCTTTTTACAAAGGCAAATAGTCACCCACCCCCCCCACCCCCTTTTCTTTCTTTCAAGTGTCACAAAATTGCCTTTTCTTACAGCAAGGGATTCCTTGCAATTAAAAAAAATTCCATAACATTTTTCATTGTGAGATATGAAATAACATGAGAGGAAAAGGCATGTGTCGCTCATTTGCACAGGTTAACATAGGACTGTGACTATTTCCCAAGTTAATAAAGGGGATGGGGTCTCAGGAGCCCCCACCGCCCCTTCCCCAAAGAGGTAACCGCATTCTCCACTTTTACAATAATGATTATTTTGCTGTTCTTCGTAATTTCACAACCTGGGTGAGCCATGGTTTATTTTTGTCTGTAAAAGAGTGATATTCTCTTTTGTGTTTTCACTCTCCACATCTCCCCTTCCCTCCCACTGATGGTGAGTGAAACTGGTTTTTTGCCCATCTACTGTAGGGATTCAAGTTTCTCTTTTCTCTTTTTAATTCGATTGTGGTAAATGCACATCTCGTAAAATTTAGCATCTTCACCATTTTTAAGTGCACAGTTCAGTGGCACTAAGTACATTCACTGTTGTGCAACCATCACCACCATTCGTTTCCAGAATTTTTTTCATCTTGCAAAACTGAAACTCTGTCCCCATTACACACTAAATCCCCCTTACGCTCCCCCAGGCCCTGGCACCCACCATCCCAATTTCTGTCTCTATGAATTTAACTGCTCTAGGTACATTCTTTTAAGTGAAACCATACAGTATTTGTCTTTCTGTG
This sequence comes from Pteropus medius, assembly GCF_902729225.1. Lineage (NCBI taxonomy): Eukaryota > Metazoa > Chordata > Mammalia > Chiroptera > Pteropodidae > Pteropus > Pteropus medius. The sequence goes on along the minus strand of NW_024349142.1, from coordinate 404,929 downwards.
ACTGGCTTATTTTACTGAGCATATGTCTTCAGGTTCATGCATGTTGTAACCTGTCGGAAGTTCCTTTGTTTCTAAGGCTGAATGATACTCCATTTCATGAATGCACCACATTTTGTTTATCCATTGGACACCTGTCCATGGACACTGTGCTCCTTCCACCTTTTAACTGTTGCGAATAGGGGGTTCACTCACTGTTTTGTTCCTGGGACACACAAGAGTGAATAGCCCATATGAAGATGTTATTCAATATTTGCATAACAAGTGAAGGGATGAAGGAGGAAATTCATGAATGGTGAGAAGAGACCATTGACATGCCTCAGACACTTGCACAGCTGCTGGAAAATTGTGATTTCTGATCCTGCAGAAGCCAAACACAGTTCGGTTTTGCCTCCCTGTAAAGCCCTTCTATCCAAAGACCCAATTCGACAGACATGAAACACAAGCCTGAGCCACCGATTAGAGTCTCAAGTCCATGCCTCCCCTCTGCACCCCGAGTCAGGCCAGTTTGGGGGTCCATTATTCTACCGCCCACATTCTCCCTCAGAGCTCTCACGGCTATGGGGGATGGAGGCAGTCTCAGGCCGTTGCCATGGAAACCTGTGCTCTAGTGTGCTAAGGAATAATCTCCAAAATTAAGTGGAAAAGCCAGATCTTAACATATATTTATGAAAAAGAAATTATTATTATTATTATTATTTTTTAAAGAATTGTAGTTAGAAATAAACACACACATACATATACACTTAAAACACTTAAAGAATATCTCAGGGAGGACACACAAGAAAACTGTCAACGGGAGAGGGAGAGGGAGAGTGGAGGACAGAGAGAGCAAGGGTGGAAGCAGATTTGTTTCTCTGTTACCTCTTCTCTCATGTTAACGTGCAAATGTATCACCTTTCCTAAAACTTAAAAAATGGCAGAAGCAAGAGTATCCAGAAAATCTAAGCTACTGGTAAAAAAGCTCACACCATCTATGACCATGCCATCCTTGAACGTGTCTGATCCCGTCTGATCTCAGAAGCTAAGCAGGCTAAGGCCTGGTTAGTACTTGGATGGGAGACCACCTAGGAATAGCAGGTGCTGTAGGTGTTAAAAAAAAAAAACAAACAAACTCACACTCACAGGACTCCTAGATAGATTAGAAGCAGACTTCACAATTATTAAATAATCAGCAGCCCTGCTCTCCGCGGTTCCCACTCACTATAGACATACCCTGTGTATTCCCCGTGAGTGCAGGGGGACCTGTGACTATAATGAGATCGCGTTTCCATGGTCATGTGACCTTCTCTGGCTCACCTTGGGTGAGCCTGACCTAATCAGCTGAGCTCTTTAACAGCACAGCATGGTCTCTGGCTGGTCAGCTGGTCAGCTGATCGCAGAGGGACATGCCACCTTCTGGCTTGGAAAAAAGAAAGGTGGGTGCTACATTGTGATTTGCGTATGGGACCATATGACAAGGAACAGAGGGACCCAGTCCTATAGCTGCAACAGAATGAATTCTGCCAAAAAACAGTTTCCCTGTTTGTGTGTGTGTGTTTGTGTGTGCGCGCGCGCGTGCGTGCGTGCACGCGCATGCGTGCATGAGTACACATGTGCATATGCTTGCAAGAGAGCCCTGTCCCTCAGATAAGACCACAGTCCTGGCTAATGCCTTGACTTCAGGCTGGTGAGACCCTAAACGGAAGTCCCAGCCAGCCCGACTTTGAATTCCTGAGCTGGAAAACTGAGAGATGATGAATTTTGTGCTGTTTAAAGCCTCTGAGTTTGTGGTGATTTGTTACAAAGCAACAGAACACTAATAGTACACCTTTTGCTGGCCACTCCACAAATATGTATCGAATGCTAGCACGTGCTGGGCCCAAAGGCCAAGCACCAGGGAAACGGACATGGAGGCCCCAGTGGGTCTGGGACCACAGCCCTCTTGCCCCTAGTCCCTCAGAAAGGAGGCTGCAGTTCTCGAGCTGGAACGGACATGTCATTATGGAGACCGGCCTAGCATCACACAGACCCGGTCCACAGCCTAGTACTACCAGTAACAGAACCTCCGGCTGGTGTCAGAATTTCTCTGGTCTTGGGCTTTTCCTTTGCAAAGAGAGGATGGAGACGGTGCCTCCCCTGTGAATGAAACGACTTGATCCACCCATAAAGCACTTGGCTTGAGGCCTGGAGGACCTGACACACATGCAAAAAAATGTAGTACCTGGAGTTATCATACCTAAGCCTTTTATTCGTGTGTCTATGAACATGTATATAAAGGCATACATAAATATATTTTCAAATGTCACACACACAGAGTGAGGCACCCACACAAACACAAACACTTCTTGTTCTAATACATATATTAGTGGGATCGTTTGGTAAGCATTTAATTGACACTGACTGCTTTCCAGACACTATGAAGGGTCCGTAGGACAGAAAGATATTTCCTCAGAGAATAATAATGGGAATTGACCGGCTCTCAAACTGAACAGAATGTGGTGATAACAGCGTGCCAAGCAGATGGTTAGTATTACATTTTTGTTTTATTTTGTTTTCTTGTTTTTTACTTTTTCTCCATGTTTTAGAAAGCTTTTTCTCCGGTATGTTCTCTGTCCCAGGCTGGATCCGAAAGAGCTGTCGCCGTCCTTGGTGACATGGGAGTATATACTGCCTGGAAACCAGCCTGGCTCTTACTTAGCTCGATAGAAATTCCATAGGATTCTGCAGAGCTGAGGGCCCATCTTGGCCACTTGGCCTCGTGTGAAAATTTTAACAGCTTCTCACTCAAAAATGTTTCTGTCTCCATTCACCAGGGCCAGGACTGGGCTTAAGCAGGTACAGAGTTTAAGTGTGTGGTTGACAGGGGTGTAAACTGAATAATCAAGAGACATACCATTTTGATGCAATATTTCTTTAAAATTTCAAAATCAATGCAAAAAAATCAATGATGAACAAAATATCAACATTTTAACTAAATGCAAGATCTGACAGGGTCGCGATTAGGGTGGGGTGAGGGAGATGAGTCACTCAAAGGGCATGATGCATGCATCATGAATTTTTTTTTTGCATTGTTTTTTATTTTTTAAAAATATGTCATTGAAACATTATCTTGATTATCGAGGTTTTCAGCTTTGCCTTAGATTTCTCCCCTGAGGTGAATGCCTCAGTTGCCCCACCCTAGTCGTCACACTCTCATCATCTCCTGATGTCTTTGTGGTTCTTGGATTTTCTTCTCTATCCCACTGCCACCACGCTCATCCTTCCTACCAGCATGTCAGCTTGAACAAGGACAGCCACCTCCTAGCTCTCCCCTCCCTATCGCGGTCTTGTCCCTCCCACCTCTAACCAAGCTCTTCTGGCTCTGTTGAATGATTAATTCTCCTTTCATCCCTTTTCTCCAAGGCTTACATCCCACCCCTTAGAGTCCTGTTGATTTCGCCTTCATCTCCCACTGTCTGGAAATTTCTAAACTCTGCCCACCCCTCCTGGTACCCACGCCACCCCCTTTGGTTTGGGTTGTCACAGATGAATTCTTTCTATTTTCCCAACTCTCTTCCATTCTCTGCTCAGAGTTCCCAGTATATGGGACACCGGTGGCACTTTCACGATGTCTTTAAAGATGGCTCAGCTTCAAAGATAATTGAATGTCACCATAAGAATGTTATTCCCTTGTCCATCCTTCCCATTTTGTTCCAGAGGGCTTTTTTCTTAGGCCTGGCATGCTTGTAGCACTCGCTGATCACTTCTAGACAAAGGGCAGCTCTGTTCATGTCCCTGGCAGGCAAGAGCTGGTGGCCGAGGTTTCTCGGCTTCAACCTTAGGGACACTAGGGATATTTGGGGCTGGATAATGCTTGTGGCAGGGCTGTCTTGGGCACTGTAAAAAGTTCGGAGGCATCCTTGGTATCTACGCACCAGTTGCCAATAGCACATTCCTCCCCACAATGTTGTGACAAGAGAAATGTCCCCAAGGCATTGCCAGCTGTCCCCTGACTGAGAACCAGTGGTTTAGCCACCCTAATTTACACGGTTTGGGTTTCACGCTTTCCTTTTTTTTTTTTTTTTAATAATGGAGACTTTATTGTTTAGGGCATTTTAGTTTCACACCAAAACTGAGAGGAAAGAGTGGCGATTTCCCGTAAGTCCCCTGTCCCCACACAGGCACCACCTCCCCCCTCATATACATCTCCAGCAGAGGGCACGCCTGTTAGAATTGGTGAACCCACAGGGACATGTCATTGTCACCTAGAGACCACAGCTTACATCAGGGTCATTCTTGGTGGTGTGCATTTTGAGGATTGGGTAGACGTATAATGACACGTATTTATCAGTACAGTGTCATAGAGTGGTTTCACTGCCCTAAAATCCCCTGTGCCTGTTCATCATCCCTGCCTCCCCACACCTGGCCACTACACACACACTCACACACAACACACACAGACACTCGCAGACACATTCATACAGACACACTCATATATACTCACACATATACATGCTCACACACTCACTCGCAGGCACACTCATACACAGCAGTCACACTCTCTCACACACCTGGAGACCTGAAGCTCAGCTCTGTGCTGAGTGCCACACCTCCTGTTCTTGGACCAGAGAGGTGGGGCCTGCTCTGGTCCCCTCTGAGATGGAGAGCTGGATGCCCGAAAGGTCAGGGGCCGTGGGTGGGTCTGTGCTGGGAACTTCTTGCTCGTGTTTCGGGCGTGGCACAGAATAATTCAGAAATGGACAGGCATTCAGGGGAACGGTGGCCCTGGCGAAGGTGCAGGGAGAGCCGGGGGACACACAAAAAGCCAAAATCGGCTCTGAGAGATGCCACAAGCTGCTGTGACGCCAGAGTCCATAGATTTTGTTACAATGCGTCCTGCTTGGCCCTGTCCTGTAGGAAGGACACCTGGACGCTTCACCTGAGCCCCTGGTCCTCTACTCAGAAAAGAGGCCACTGAGCCATGTTCCCGATTTTAGGAAAACCTGGGTGGTGTTGTCAAACCATGGTGGCGGGTGGGATCATTTGCTACGGAGCCTGAGATGTCCCTGTCCCTCCAGGGAATGCCTTTCAGGTTAGACGGCAGGGTGTCTGGCTGCTGCTCCCCTCTGACAGGTCTCACGGAGCTCAGGGCTATAATAGGCAGCCCCAAGTTCACAGCGTGGCAGCAGCTGGCTGTGATCACAGGTCTGTGCCCCCTCCATGCAGGACCCCGTGCTGGCAGAGGCAGTCTGAGAAGCCCTAGGGCCATGCAGCTGTTGGGGGGATTAGCTTAAGGAAAGCTGACCCTGTGACAAATGGCTCAGGTATGTCCGCTCCTGGGACACGAGAGCACCAAGGAACTCATGGGCTAGAGAAGAAGGAGAACACACCAGGTGGGCAACGTTGAAGGCGCCCAGAGAAACACAGCGTGACATGCAGATGACATACAGGATGCACACATGACAGAGAACTGCTGCTTTGGGAATTTGTGTGTGAAATTCATTTGGAATATAACACTGATATTTTCTGAGGTATTCTGAGTCACGCTCAATTCCAAAGAGCGGGTCTTTGCAGTAAAACCATTGCAGGGGGGAAATGCGCCCCCAAGGAGCGAAGCCTATAGCCGGAAAGGCCAAAGATGTCATCATAGGCTTCACAATATTTCATTTTCTCACGTGAAACAGAATCATCCATAGCTCCCGGTGCGGTGGGAAATCAGCAAAATTTAAATGAAAGATTATTAATCTTTAAAATGAAAGGTTGTCTATTCCCGGCTTTTTTTTCTCTCTGAGGATAGCAGTTGTAGAAGCGATGGGTGGGGGCAGTGTTGTTGAAAAGTTTGAAAATACACAAGAGTCAGCAATGTATGCGCCGTTTCAACAATCACCCACTCACGCTCCAGCATCCCCACTCCCATCACAACCCCGTACTATTTTTAAAGCAAATTTCAGAAATGATAGCATTTCACCCATAAATACTTCAATATCTTTTTTTTGCTAAACTAAAATTTCTTTCCTTTTAAAATTTTTATTTCTTTTTAATTTTTTAATTTTTCAATCACTGTTGGCATACAATATTATGTTAGTTTCGGGTGTACACATACTGACTAGACATTTATATACCTCATGAAATGACTGCCCTGGGTATCTATTTCTTGAAGTCAGCACAGGGCTGACTTTTGAACCTACACAGAACCCACCATTTGAAACCACCACTGATATGGTCTACTTCGAAAAGCAAGAAAAAGGAGCAGCATGTGTAAGCATTTTTATCTGCGTAGATCGAAGCTATAGAATACACTGGGAAACTCTGCCTCTCTTGAGGGTGATCCCTCCGATACAAGATGGTCTGGCTCCACAGATAGGATTATTTACTGCGTGCAAGGAGCTATTCAGGGAAAATACAGAACATGTGCCTGCCCTCACTATCCAACAGAAGAAACAGATCGATAAACTAACTCATGAGGCAACATGTCTGATGCACCCTGTGCTCTATCGTGATGGAACAATAATAATTATTATAATAATAATTAATAATAAAAACTTACTACACTGAGCACCCAGAACATAGAGCAATAACATTAGAAGAAACTTAGAGAAAAGCTAGTGGGAAGTGGGACCCAGGGATATGATCTGGAGAACAACGACTCGCTCTCAAATGTTTTTATGGTTTGGATATGGTGATTCTAGAATACTGACTATATCATTCTGAATCCAAGACGATAGACAGCAACAAAAAAATTCCTTGAGAACTATCTAGGCTCTTGCATTTTGCAAAAATTTCTGCAGAAGGCCAGCAGGCGTCTCCTTAGGCTTCCCATCCTTGTTTCAAAAATCTTACATTTCTCTACTCCCTGGTCAGAAATGTCTCTCTCATCTTTGCCGTCTTTTCTATTCCTGGTGAGACTTTTCCATCTCTCACCCCTCTGGTTCAAACCACTATTGCTTCCTGCTTGGACCATTACAGTAGCCTGTCACTTGGTTTCTTGTCTTCTACTGTCTCTCTGCTATCATCTAATGTCTACCTAGCAATCAGAAGAAGTAGTAAAAAAAGAAAATATGATCATGTCTCTCTCCTGCTCTGGCTCCTTAAATTAAAAACATTTCCTAGCACCAAATCACAGTTTGTCACTCATACTTAGGTTCCTTGCCAGGGTCTGCAATTGCCTGGGTAACCTGGTCTCAGAAACCTCTCTACTTCAGTTCCACAACCTGGGTTCAGGTCTATGAAGAAGTCAGTCTCCCCACTGCCCATTATAACACCCAGCACATTTCATTCTGCCTTCTTTGATCTATTTATTCTAAGATGCACCTCTTTCCCCCAAACTTTTGCATCACCAAAGTTAGGCTGTGTCTTAAATCAATGACAGTCAAAATTTAGTTGCCAGCTATTTTCTTGTTCCTGGTGATACCCAAAGACACTCTTATCAGGAAGGACATTCCAAGTGCTTAGAGGTTACCCCCAGGGGATAGGGACAAAGGGATAAAACTCTTTTGGGACATGGTTAACCATTTCTTGCACAGCCCTCAGCAGGCAATGTCAGCTAAGGGAGAAGGACTTGTTCAGTATGCCAGGAATCAGCATGGAATGCTCGGTTATCATGGAGAGTGTATGGTGTTGCCCTAATCGGGATGCGCAGATGTCAAAATATTCAGAGATTGTTGACATCACCCCAGACAGATGTTTTCAAATATGTGAACTACTCAGAGCATGAGCATGTCAGCACTGAGCCTGCTCTTTCTTTCTCCCAGCAGCATCATTACACCCAGGTGTCTTCGCATTCACTCACCAAAAAGGTTATTTATTTCAACATAATTTTTGCTTGTCAAAGATTAGATATAAGCTAGACATATATTCATGAGGAATAATAATATTTCTAATTTAATCCATTAAATGGAATACTACACAGCTGTAAAAAAAAAAAAAGGAACACAGAAGTGCTTTAAGTTTCATCATAATCTCCAAAATATATCTTGGTAAAAAAATAAAAAACAATATATAAAACAGTGGGTGTAGTATGCTAAATTTTGTATAAAAGGGGGAAAAGGTATAAGCATATTTACTTGTGCATCCATAGGCCATCTGCGTGTGACTAGAAAGGGTTGCCTTGTCACTGGTTGACTCATAGGAAGCAAATTAGATAACCACAGGACAACGGAGGGTCTTCTCACTATATATCTTTTTGACCTTTTCAAATGTACTATTTAAAAAAAAAATGAAGGAAATTACGTTTAAAATAAAAATAACATTGAAAATAAAATAGAACAGGAACCTGACCCCGGTCCCTGTTTCCCCAGCGGCCTCTACTTTCTTCATCATATTGACAGTTTATAGTTCACCACAAAATTCATGGAAACTAGACTTTCTGACCTAACAATTAATCCAATGTTGACACAGTCAACAAAACAAGAATTACCCTGCATTTAATGAGTGTTCTTGTATCTCTCCCAGCTGTGTCTCGTCGGCTCCAAGGAAGAGACTGTCAGCCTGGGACCAAGTTTCTGGTGGGACAACTACCAAATGTATCACCTCCATGACCTTGCATTTTCAGTACAGCTCAAGATCATTTGAGAGGACTGATTGGAGAAAGGCACAGGAAAGGGATTTGCACGTGATGTGTTTTCAAAATGGGAGTGGGAGGGAAATGAGCAAGAAGGCTTCAGAGGGGACTCAGAGTCGGATTATGGATCATTATGTAAGCACGGTGAACAAATCAATTCTTCCTCCAGGGGTGTAGGATTCTAAACAGGGTTGGCTCCTTTTCAGATTTATATTTCTGTGAAGATTTACCAGTTGTTCTCGACAGTCCATATTTCATTTGAAATATCTGGGTTTTTTTTAGAGTTTCTAATATGTACGGCAATGATTTGTTTTAGTATCAGTTATGATTCCAGAATGTATTTGCTTTTTAAACACAGTTTTTAAAAAAATGAGTGATCGTATTGGTTCCCTTGAGCTGCCATAACACAGTACCATATACCGGGGGGCTTAAATAAGAAAAATTACTTCCTCACAGTTCCGAAGGCCAGAAGTCCAAGATCAAGGTGTCAGCAGGGTCGGTTTCTCTTGAGGCCTCTCCCCTTGGCGTGTAGACACCATTCCTCCCCCTTGTCCTCATCACATGGTTGTCCTCCTGTGTGTGTCTGTCTCCTAATCTCCTCTTCTTATAAGGACACCGGTCATTGGATTAGGGCCATCTATATGATGTCATTTTACCTTAATCACCTCTTTAAAGGACCCATCTCCAAATACAGTCACTTTCTGAGGTAGTAGGGTTAAGGTTTCACCATATGAGTTTTGGGGAGACACAACTAGACCTGTAATAGCCCAGAACCCAGGTGGACCAGGCAGCTGAGAGGGCCAGGCTGGAGGGCTTGGTAAAAGCCAGATGTGGAGATATATTTTAGGCCAAGATCAGTGGCTTGGATTTCACCCTGAGTGCAGTAGGGGGACCCTGATAGACATTGGTCAGGGGAGGGCTATAGTCAGACATGTGTCCAAGCAAGATGGCTCTGGCTGCCAGAGAGGCACTGGGGCTGAACAGGCCATGGAGGAAATTCAGGCCACGGACTGACACAACTGAGTCAGTAGGGTGGATAGGCCTGTGCAGACAGGATCCAAGTCATCAGGCTTGGAAGTCTTTGTTATTAACTGCTTTCATCTCCCTAGAAGGCGACACTTAATACATAAGAGGAGACAGCAGCCTGCCTCTGCTCTCTGCTCTCCTTCTCCCTGCATGAAGAGGGAATGGAGTCTATGGCCTTAAACCCTTTTCTTTCTCAGGCTCTGACAATTGGGTACATTTCTCTCAAATTGGATAGGGTTTAAAGAACTCCATGGTATTCTTATGACGCCCTCTGCTGGCCATTTTTTTCAGCATGTGATGTGGTTTGTCCTGAGCTGTTTAATACCATAGGCACCAGCCCAACCCAGCTGTTGAGCACTGGAAATGGGGTGCAAATTGACATGTGCTGCAAAGTATAAAACAGACACTGGATTTCAAAGACGTATGAGAAAAAATGTAAAATATCTCATTAATAATGTTTTATATTATTACATGTTCATTAAGGGATATTATTTTTAATGTATTGGGTTCAACAAGATAGTCTTAAAATTAATTTCACCACTTTCATTTTTACTTTTTTAATGAGGATACTAGGAAATTTTAAACTACATATGTAGCCCATGTTATGTCTTTATTTCTTACTGGTCTAGACTTTTATAAATGATGTGTATTCCAGGGTTTTTCAGCTTCAGTGCTACTGACATTTGAGGCCAGATCATCCTGCTGTGAGGGGCTGTCCTGTGCATCGTAGTGTGTTGAGCAGTGTTCCTGGCCTCCAACCATGGGATACCCATTGCGACAACCAAAAGTTCCTCCAGAAATCGACAAATTGTCCTCTGAGGGGCAAAATTACCCTCAGTTGAGAACTATTGAATTTTATTTATATTTTATACGGGTAGATTTTATATATATACTGATTTTATCTACATATAACATATATTGATCATTGATTATATACTGAAATGTATATATTTATGAAATGAAAAAAATATATGGAATATAACTCCATAGGACACTACCTGAGCCTCCATTATGTGCAAGCTCTGTGCTGAGAGCTTACATGCCTTTTCCCTTTCAATCTTCACAATGACCCCACAGGGTAGGCAATATTATTATTAGCTTAATTTTGCAGATGAGGAAACTGAGGCACAGGAAGTTAAGTGACTGGCCCTGGGGTGCACAGCTAATTAACCTGGCTTCAAATCCAGGCATACCAGTGGTGGGAGGGAAGTGAGAGCATGCCCTCCACTCACCGCCTGACCTGGAAGAATCCAGGATCTCCTGTTATTGGCCAGCAAGGTGCCAGTAACAGGACAATACTGTATGGTGTGCTTGAAATTTGCTAGGAGAGTAGATCTTTAGTGTCCTCACTACACATACACAGAGAGAGAGAGAGAGAGAGAGAGAGAGAGAGAGAGAGAGAGAGAAAGAGAGAAAAGAAAGAAAGAAAAGTTGAAAGAAAGTGAAAGGGAAGGAAAGAAAAGAAGGAAGGAAGGAAGTTTAGTGAAGGAAGGAAGGAAGAAGTGAAGGAAGGTGAAGGAAGGAAAGAAGGAAGGAAGGAAGGAAGCTGGAAGGAAGGAGGGAAGGAAGGAAGGAAAGAGAAAGGAAGGAAGGGCTGAAGGAAAGAAGGAGAAGGAAGGAAGGAAGGAAGGAAGGAAGAAAAAGAGAGAGAGAGAGAAAGAAAGAGAGTAAGAGAGAAAGAAAGAAAGAAAGAGAAAGTAACTGAGAGATGATGGATGTTAATTACTTGATAATGATGATTATTTCACAATGTACAGGTATATCCAATTATCACGCTGTATGTCTCAAATGTATACAATTTTAATTTGTAATTATACCTCAGTAAAGCTGGTACCAATAAAGAGAATCCAGGCTCTTTATCAAGTGGTATATGTACCCCATTCCTGTCCTAGAATCTGAGTCTTCTTGTTAGAGAGGAATATGAAGGAAGTGCAGGCCAGAATTATACATTTTACCTCCCTTGAAGGCCAGAGGAATCCAGAATATGCTCCACTCCAATCACCTCCTATGAGATCATGATATAACAGGAAAGCACAAATTCGTCCATTCATTCATCCTCTCACCCATCCATCCATCCATCCATTCATCAGTCAGTCTATCCCTCCTGCCATCCATCCATTCATTTATTCACCCATTTACCCATTCATTCAAGCCAAGTTATCTCTACTATAGGCCTACTCTGTGTCAAGCACTATTAAAGGCACTGAGAGACCAGAGATAACTAAGACAAACATGGCCCAGTTCAAAGAGTCACTTATACTGAACTGGAGAGAGGGACAAATACAAGCAAATAAGAAATAAGATCGCAGACACAGACAGACTATCTGGAGAAAACATGACTGGAAAATGATTGAGGTGAGGATGGTGGAAGAGTCTAGAAATTTTTTTTTCTAAGGTAGAGCCCACAAATCTGCATGTTTAACAAATTTCACCTTGGCTGGGGACCCTGCAGGAGGGGTTTAGGGCCCATCTTGAGAAACACTGGCTGGGACCTCCAGGAGTGGAACTAAGTGATAGACAGCCGGCTGAGTTAGTTGTCGCCAGGCCCCATGAACTCTGATGCTTTTCTGCATGTGGTGAGGGGTTCTGAATGGGGGTGAGAAGCCACCTGCCCACAGTCCCACTTCCCAGTAATGCCCTCCACGAACTTCTAAGAAGCCCCTGCTGGAGTCCAGGCTGGGAATTTGAACCCGCAGGCACTCATAGTCCTGGAAAATTCCAGGCTCTCTGAGTCCCTCTCTACTCCTGTCACAGCCCCCTCCCGTTCCCTGGCTGGCTGCGGTTTCCATAGCAATGAATGTTGCCAGATAACAATTCTTGAGGCTGATAACCACCCAAGTAGCCTGGCGGGGGGATGGGAAAGACTGGGGCCTATTAAAAGTCCTCTCGTGGCTTTTATGCAATTAAAATGCATCCTTAGACAAGGGTCTTTGCAGAAAGTGGGGAGGAGAGAAGGATGTGTGAGGGTCTCTACAGCCTGATAGAAACCCCAAATTACTCTAAAGAACCAGTGATATAAACCTTACCTTTTCTCCAAGTGATGCTTTCATTCATTAAACCACTTATTAATTCCACGAATATTTATTTAAGTTGATGGTGAACATAGATAATTTGTTGTAATATGTTCATTGTATACCTATTTTAAACTCCAGGCTTTGTTCTAGGGAGACCACGAGGATGAAAGAAAAGCCCACAGTGCCCTCTTTAATGATTCTTCTTACATCTTAGATGCAGTGGCACACACGTGGAGATGAATATATAATATGATAGCAAGCATGGGTAAGTTCTGGGAGGACAAAGCCACCAATACTGTTTTGAACTTCACCTTTTTTCCCCCTTTTAAATGGTAGTACCTTTTAAATAGTGATTACATTTTAATTCCATGAATGTAATCATCTTCTGTGCAATATTGTAAAATGAAAATTTGGCCTTCCTCCCTTGTCTCAAGCCACCTTGTCCCCTTCCCAGAAGTTATATCAGTTACACATCCTTCAATCAGTAATTCTAAGCATGTCGCATTTTTGACCTCCCCTGCCTTAACAGAATGGTAATTTTTACATCCATTTTTCCTGCAACTTTCTATGTTCAACTAAATGTGAAGACAGAATAGCATGGTGGTTAAAAGTGTGGATTGAAACCAACTAAGTCTGATCCCCAGCTTCTCCATGTGTTATGGTGGGACTCTGGGTCAGTTGCTTCATCTCCTGGTGCGTTAGTTTCCTCAGCTTTAAATAGAGTTTGTTGTGAGGATCACATGAATTAATATCTGCAAAACACCCAGAGTGGAGATACACACACATTAAATAAAACAGAGAAATCCTAGAGATCATTGCATACCAATTCTTATGTGGCTTACTTGTTTTTCCATATAGATTCAGAGTATCTAGACCCATTCTAGGGATGTCCCATAACTTATATAATCCATCCCTTCCTTGTGGAAATGGAAGTCATGTCCAACCCTTTGATGAGCTGAATGATAGTGCTGTGAATTGCTGTGTACACACACTATTTCACACATCTGCACACAAGTGCTTCTGTTCAACATACTCCTGGAAATAAAATTGCTGGATTAAAAGGGATAGGCACTCAAATTTTGTATCGATAATGCCAATTTGCCCAACATAAATGCTGTACCCGTTTACGCATCCATTAACCATGTATGAGCGTTGAAGCAGCATTGAAATCCTAGGAGGTTCCAACATAAAAATATGGATCTTCAGTTTCTCCAGATGATCTAGCAACATTAGGTTCAATTTAATGCATAGAAGCCATTGGATGGTGTCTGGTAGCAGCTGCCCACTTCAGCAAAACACAGGCTCCCTTTTGCCGCACTCCACACCATTCCCTATTGTTTCCCAAATGCAGGATGATGAGTAGAAGTGAGGGCAGGGAGCAGGGCAGCCCAGGACTCTGTATTTTTTTATCATTCATCTCTCCTCCCTCTCTTTTCTAATGCAAGTGAGGACCAGAGCACATTTTTTACAAATCCTGGCTGCAATACGACAGGAACAATGCCCAATGATTTATAAGCAGCATCTGTTGTAATCCTCACCACAATCCCGGGGTTCAGAGAAAAATAATTCTCCACTTTTAGAAAACTGAATCTTAAAAAGGTGAAGTCATTTTCCCATGATCCCACAGTTTTTCAATCCCCCCACAAATATCAAGAATCATTAGTAGGGCAGGCTGGGGTTTTAATTCAAACATAGTCTGGAAGGTTTCATCCTCTCAGTGTCTCTCAGCCTCCTCCCCATCACCACTTTGGCCAGAGTTCCCACGGTGACAGGCAGAGCCTGCCCTCATCACTGAGACCCAGTGAGAGCTCTCAAGGACCAGGGCAGAGTAATAGATGACAGGACAGGAAGAGGGTGAGATCTAGGGGAGGGCACAGGCCTTATGCCCCCTGCCTGGAATTTGGGCTCCTCATAATTTAAAATAGGCACATGAAAAATGGTGTCTTTGCAGAAGGGTACAAAACAAAGCAGACAAATAAAAACAGGCTGTGTATGCCTTTGCAGACACAAGTAGAAATCACACGTTTCTGTTCTGCAGCGGCCACCAGCTCCAATGACATAAACAGGCTTTGTTCTCACTCATAATTAGTTGTTTGACTGATTCACTCATTCAAGAAATACTTCTGAGTGCATATTGTTTGCCAGACACTGTTCTAGGTGGTGGGCATCTAAGACATCCTATTCAAGGACACAGTAAATACAAACATATATATATCCCTATGACTGTTAAATAGTTACATATATTTCATATATGTAACTATTTAATAAATATGGTCAAATCTATGGTAGAATTGCATTCTCTAGAGAATAATAAATTGGTGTAAGGCACAGAAAGTGACAAATCGGGAGCTACTTCAGGTGGGGGGCAGGGGCCAGGGAATTTACAAGGACCAGATATTTCTGATGGCAAGTTGATAGGCCCTTGCACTTTCCCCCAAACCCCAAATCTGTACTAGTCTCCTGGGACAATTTTGAACCATAGCACTAACAAAAACATCTGTAGTTTCTCCAGAACCCAAAGTAGTCACCAAACAAATATATACTGGGGGGTCGACTATGTGCATTTGATTATTCTAGGTGCTGGGAACACGATAAATAAGAAGATATCCTAGGCCTTTATTTCATGAAACATTCACCATCCTACAAGGACGCAGAAAGCAAATGAATAAGAAATAAATTAGCAAGATTATTTCAGACTCTAAAACTGTATGGTGGAACTTCAAGGAAAGCCAGAAATGCATACCATGAATATAATTCTAAATTTTCCAGTAGCCACATTTAAAAAGGTAAAAAGACACACCAGCGGTGACAATGTTAACGATAGCTTTTATTGAACTCAACATATGTAAAATATTACCCTTTGAACCAATGACACAATGTAAAAAAATTATCAATGAGATATTTTACGTTTTTTTTTTTTTTCTGTCTAGGTTTTTGAAATTTGGTGTATGTTTCACAGTTACAACATGTCTCTTTGGGACCAGCCACATTTCAAGTGCTCAGTAGCCCAAGGAGCTTGCAGCTACCGTATTAGAAGGCACAGATCTACACACTGCAGTGGAGGACTTCTGGGCACTTAGCCAAAGAAATCTAAAACACTAACTCGAAAAGACATATGCACCCCTATATTCACAATAGCCAATATGGAAGCATTTAAGTGTCCGTCAATAGACAAATGGATAAAGAAGAGGCGATACGTATATACAATGGAATATTACTCAGCTATAAAAAAGAACGAAATCCTGCCATTTGTGACAACATGGATGGACCTAGAGGGTATTCTGCTGAGTGAAATAAGACAGAGAAAGACAAATACCACATGATTTCACTTATATATGGAATCTAAAGAACAAAATAAATGACTCAAACTGGCTCATAGATTCAGAAAACAAATCAATGGGTGCCAGATGGGAGAAGAGGTGGGACACTGGGTGGAAAGGGGGTAGAGCTTAATAAGTACAAATTGGCAGTTACAAAACAGTCATAGGGATGTAATTATAACAGAGGGAATATAGTCAATAATATTGTCATAACTGTGTATGGTGCCAGGCAGGTACTAGGCTAATCCCGGGGAATCACTTTGTAAGTTATATGTCTTACCATCATGTTGTACACCTGAAACCAATATAATATTGCATGTCAACTGTAATTTAAAAATAAATTAAAAATAAAATAAAATTAAAACTGCTATGTTGAAAGATGAGGCAGCAGCCTGGCTGCACAGGGAAGGGGTCCCGCCCACACTCCCAGCCACTCCTTCCTGGCTCCTGAGCATGCCGGACAAGTAGCTCAGCAACCTCTTGGGTGCCCCTACTGGTGCCCTCCCAGAGTCGCACTCTGTTTGGAGGCTCAGGTCTGGCACCTGCCCCACCACGACCAGAAGTACCTTTCTCATAGCAGCCCACCTCCGGGAAGGAGCCCCCTCCCCTGAGTCCCGGGGCAGCCTCTCTTCTCCACGTTCCTGAGACCATGGTCCTGAGATCCTGCTCCAAGGTGAGTATCTGAGTAGCATGGCCTGCCCCATATTCACATCGGGGTTCCTGGGGTTCTCTGAGTCTGGTCAGCTTGTGGAATGGCCACCTGGATGGTGCAGGTGGACACGATCTGGACCCCTGGGGTCAGTGGGTTCGGGGGTACTGGAGACTCTGGGCAATGGTCACAGCTCACTGGGCCGGGGTCGAGGCTGTTTCCTCTCAGCCTGAGTTGTCCCACATGGGAAAGGGATGTAGCAGATAGCAAGGCCTTGCCCAGCTCACCATGCCATCAGGCCTGTCTTATAGATGAGCAAACAGAGGCGCAGCTGGAAGGGACCTGTCCACAGGTCTGTGACTGGTCAGGGGCCTGCCAAGGCTCTGTCCTCTTGTGCCATCCCTCCCACCTGGCTGACCAAGGCTGGACCTCTGCTGAGCCCTGGGACAACCCCCTGCCTTGCTGGCATCTCCGGGGAGTCAGAGCCTGGGCTGTAAATAGGGGGTGTTAGTGCCATGCCTTGGTGGCCTGGACACATGAGGGAGAGGACAGTGTCAGTGAGCGCACTGTGCTTGGCTGGACACGGCTCAGATTTCCAAGACTCGCCATTGAGGCCTGGCCTCACATCGAAGATAGTGAAGGTGGATGGATACTTTGGCCAATATATTTTGCTTCGGGAAGTCTAGAGAGTAGCCCAGGGATTTGCATCTCAACAAGCTTCCACCTGCCCAGGCACTTCTGAGCCAGGGTATCCCCAGGTACACTTGGGCAGCTGGGCCTGGGTAGGCAGGGAGTAGCTTAATCCTCTCCACAGCCCTAGTAACTGAACTGGGGCTTCAGAGAGGTGAAATCAAAGATGTATTTTCATTCATTCACAAATAATAAACACATATTTATTGCCCACCTGCTCTGTGCCTAGACTAGAATTTGGTATCTACACATTGTGTGACTTGAGGGCCTGGAAAATTCCAATCTCCAAATCTCAGGCTGCATCTTCCTTAGCCCTCCCTGTCCCCCACTCCAGCTGTAGTTTCCATGGCAACAGTCAGTCCACTAATCTGCTAAGGTCAGTTGAGGACCCTTGAGAAGGAGGAATTGTTGACATCAGAAGAGCATGGACAGGGGCTGGTGTAATAGGGAGATGGTTAGGTCCTGCAGTCCCTCCCCACACCCCATTATTGGTCACTCAAGCTTTTAGTCCTCGTTAAAAGGCCTCCTTGGATGGGGTTTTTGCAGAAGGACAAAAAAAAAAAAGAAAAGAAAAAGAGAAGAAATTGTCAATGCAAGCTCCTGCTGACTCTTAAAAAAATCACAGGTTCACCCTTAAGCAGCTGTCGCAGGTGCTAATGACACATCCATTATCTATTCTCACCATTCAGCTATATCTCATTCTTCCTTCCACACAAGTTGATGGAGTGCCCAGGACATTGCAGGCACTTGACTGTAATTGCGAAAAACCCCTTACAAAGAAATGAAAACCGGGCTTCGAAAGCTTCACATATCTTTCTCCCCTTCACATATCTTTCTCCCTGAGAAACACAAGAGTAAGAGAGTTCCAATTATCCTCATTTCAAAAGGCGACGGGCACCTGTTTTCTGCTCTCCATTAGCACCCAATTACCCCAAGACACAAACAATAACTTGAATGAAACCAAAGAATCAGCCATAACTTGTGGCCCAAATTACATTATTTTCAAGATTGGGGAAAGAGGGTTTGCAAACGGAGATTGTTTTTGGCGATGCGGTCAGAAATGGATTGTTGTTGATTTTGAGATGCTGCAATTATTCGTCACAATTCAAAATCTCAGGACAGGTGCTTCCCGATGGGACTTTCAATGGCCAGCTGGGGAAATTCTCAATAAGCAGATGGCACAGGAGACAAAGCTTTGACCATCTGCTCTAGCAAATGTTTCCTTGCTTTTCCCCATGAAATTGTACAAACTGTCAGTATTTTGGTCTAATGATGATGGGCCTTTTCACAGATTGTTTTTTTTTTTCAAAAGCGTGGCCATCCTGGCTCTAAAATATCATAATTCTAAGTAAATGATGGTGGTTTAGAGAGGAGAGTTTGTGCAGAGGTATACAGAAAATAAACTGAAAATGTTTATGTAATGAAAACAGTTTACATAATGATCCTAAGCAGAATAGACAGAGAGCGAAGAATTCAGAGATAATTACAAACATCCATGCAGATAGATATTTTGAAATACACAGTACGGCGCAGTCATAGTCAGCCAGGAACATTGGACCACATTCTTTACTCCTGATAGCTTGCCTCTGCTGGGTCATATACAAGCTTAAATTTTTCCCAACCCTGGTTTTTATTGTAACATAGTTTGTGATAACAAACTATTGGAAATAAACTCAATATTCTTTATGAGAGTCTGGCTAGATATTTCCTGATGAATGCATTCAATGGGATTCTATGGTGTAAAATTCTAAAGTATAAACTTCTTTAGTGACTGAAAGAGCAAAATGTACAGTAAAATGTGTAATAATGTGAAGGGTTGCCATTGTTGCGTTAAAAAGGGAAAAGGGAATATATAATACATATAAATATATGTAATATCATCCAATATATAGTTATAAAATATGTTAAAATATATAATGGTATATAAAATATATACGCAATGTGTGTATTCATACACTATGTCATATCATGTAGGAGTACTGGGTGGCTGGTGGACAGAGGTGATGTCTTAAGGTGATGCTGTAGACCGAATGTTTGTGATACCCTCAAATTCATATGTTGAAATTTAATCACCAATGTGACGGTATTTGGAGGTAGTGCCTTTGGGGGGTGATTAAGTCATGAGGGTGGAGCCCTCATGAATGGGATTAGTGCCCTTATAAAAGAGACCCCAAAGAGCTCCTTTACCCCTTCCATCATGTGAGGTTATAGGGAAGAGATGGACATCTATGAACCAGGAAGCAAGCCTCTCCAGACATTAAATCTGCTGGTTTCTTGATCTTGAACTTCAAGCCTCCAGAAATGTAAGAATAAATTTCTGTTGTTTATAAGCACGCCCATCTAAGATATTTTGTTATAGCAGCCCAAATGGACTAAGACAATTAGATTCCCTGAGGCAGGGATTTGGTGCATGTGATTTCAAGGGAGGGCTTTCCAGGGGAAACCTATGGGAGAGTGAGGGGAGTAGGATAGTGAAGGGGAAGTTACTAAGCAAGTCAATGGTCTAAGGTCAAGTCTAGGCTTGATCCATAGAAGATCAGGAGTATAAATCATACCTCAGAGTTGCCTCATCATGAGACAAGGGGGCCAGGCTTTTGTACTCCCAACAGTCAGTCATTGGCTGCTTCCAGTTGGAGGGAGAGATAGTGTTACCTCCAAGGCCTCTCTGGACGAGGTAGCTCCTATCAGCCAGGTGTAATTCTCCAGAAGTTGTTAACAACATCCACACCAACATTGCCTATACAAGTGAGGAGGAGACATTCCACTGTATGTGCTTTTCTTTTTTATTTTTGTGTGTGCATTTTAAAAAAAGATTTTTCCCATCCCTTTACCCCTTCCTTTTTAGCAATCATTAGCTTGTTCTCAATATCTATAGGTCTGTTTCTGTTTTGTTTTGTATATTCATCCATTTTGTGTTTTTTTTTAGATTCTACATATGAGAGAAATCATACAGTATTTGTCTTTCTCTTTCTATTTCTTTTAGCATAATACTTTCTAGGTCCATCCATGTTGTCACAAATGGCAAGATTTTATGTTTTATGGCTGAGTAATATTCCCTAGTATATATATGCCACTTTTTCTTTATCCATTCATCTATTGATGGACATCTAGGTTGCTTCCCTATCTTGGTTATTACTAGTTATGCTACAATGAATGTGGAGGCACATATATCTTTTCAAATTAGTATTTTTGTTTTCTTTGAATAAATATCCAAAAGTGCAATTGCTGGATTCTGTGGCAGCTCTATTTTTTATTTTTATTTTAAAGCAAACTTTTTAAATTTTCTTTTTTTTAATTTTTATTTTTTAAAATTAAGTTTATTGGGTAGCATTGGTTAATACAATTATATAATTTTCAGGTGTGCATTATAATTTCACATCTGTATATTCTATTGTGTGTTTACCACCCAAAGTCCAGTTTCCTTCAGGTACCATACATTTGATCCCCTTTACCCATTTCACTCTACCCCTACCCCCTTATATTTTACCCCCTTTACCTCATCTACCTCCCCACTCCTCACCCACCCCCTGCCCTCTGCTAACCATTAGTCTATATTCCATGTCTATGAGTCTCTGTTTGCTTGTCCTGTTAATTTGTTGCTTTTAGGTTTATATCCCACATGTAAGTCATATCATGCGATTTTCAACTTTTTCTGTCTAGCTTATTTCGCTTAGCATGGTTATCTCAAGGTCCATCCATGTCGTCACAAATGGCAGTATTTCATCTCTTCTTATGGCTCAGTAATATGCCATTGTAAGTATGGTAAAGGAGCTAAGAAGCAAGGCAGGTGTGGATTGTTCTTAAAATAAGAAAGCGTTGTGGAGAAAGTAACCTTTGAGCAGAGACTTGAAGATGGTGAAAGACCAAAGAAACCAGTTCCTCTTCAGGAACAGACTGTCAGAGATGAAAAAGGAAGGTATAAACGGTTTCATGGAGCCTTCAGTGGAAGGTTCTCTGCTGTGTATTTCAACACTGTTATCTCAAAAGAAGGATGGACACCCTCTTCCTTCATGTCTTTGCAGCAGAACAGAGCAGAAAAATCTGTTCCTGGTCCTGAGGATTTTATGGATGAAGAGGTATTTGGACTTTAGTGCCCTGTACATCAACGGATTCTTATTCACTAGAGTAGTGTCTTATGCTGGGGCCAGTTTCTAAAGTCAGGGGTGTAAGGTGAAAGTCACGTACAGGCGCACCTTAGAGATACTACGAATTGGTTCCAGACCACCGCAATAAAGCGAGTCACATGGGGGGGAGGGGGAAATATATATATATGCCACAGCTTCTTTAGCCAATCGTCTATCATAGGACACTTCGGTTGCTTCCATGTCCTGGCCTCTGTGAATAATGCTGCTATGAACATTAGTGTGCAAATATCTTTTGGATATGGGTTTTCAAGTCTTTGGGGTAAATACATACCAGAGGGATTGCTGGATCATATGGTAGATCAATTCTTGGTTTTTCGAGGAATCTCCATACTGTTTTCCATAGTGGCTGCACCAAGTTGCAATCCCACAAACAGTACACAAGGATTCCCTTTTCTCCACATCCTCACCAACACTTGTTGTTTGTTGATTTATTAATAATAGTCATTTTGACAGGTGTGAAGTGATATCTCATTGTGGTTTTAATTTGCATTTCTCTGTTGATCAGTGATGTTTAGCATCTTTTCATGTGTATGTGCTTTTAGAATTTCAAATTTTCTTCACTGTGAATAGAGTCCTATACTTCCTCAAATGGAAGATGCTGTCCACTGTGGATGAATGATTATTATAGAAACCATTAAGAAAAATAAATTATAGTCAATTAAACTATAACATGCCATTGACTGTAAGAGGCAACTCAATTTCTGAGAGGTTATAATAAATAAAAAAAATAAGATAGAAAAAAATGAGTAAAATGAGTGAAAAATTAGCACATCTTAAAATTGGAAACATACATTATCTGTTCTAAACAAATGTAAAGTCCAATGCACTCTTCCAAACTGTGCCCATCTGCGAATGAATGGCAGGTCTCCCTATCCCCAACACATACAATCTAACCAGTGGTGGACATTTATTGCTCAGCTGAGCTCTATGGTGGACAGGTTGTTAGCAAGACTTCCTGTGTGAGTGATGCGATGAAATCCCTGATGCCAAGGTGACTGCTGAGTTTCACTGTTGACTTATCTTCTCACTAGCCCCATATCCATGTGAAATAGGAGGCCAATAGGCTGTGGCAGAGAGAATTTCTGGGCAATTCCATCAAGCAACCAAGACCCCATCTCTGAAACCTCCACTTTGAAGTATACCTTTTGGCTTACCTACAGGCAAAATAGGACAAAGAAGAAAATGCTGCAATAGTCAGGGTTCTCCTGGAAAACAGAACCAATTATCATATTTCCATTTACCTAGTATAAGGAACTGACTCACACAACAGAGGCTGAGAAGTCCAGACCCATGAGAACCAATGGCATAAGTTCCATTCCAAGTCTAAGTCCAAAGGCATGAACAGACTGATATTCCAGTTCAAAAACAGGCAGAAAGAAAGAATTATTTCTTACTTAGCCTTTTATTCTATTTAGGCCTTCAACTGATGGGGTGAGGCTCACTGACATTAGGGAAAGCAATCTACTTTACTCAGTCCACACATTCAAATGTAACTCTCACCCAGAAACACCTACACAGACACACCCAGAATCATGTTTCACCAAATATCTGGCACCCCCATGACCCAATCAACTTGGCACATAAAATTAAGGATCACGGGTGCTTTTTAATACATTTTATTATTTTCACAGATACTCTTTCAATTAATTTGGAATATAGGGTGGGTTGGGGACAGCAATGAAGGAAGAGACTGGGGTGGTATTCAAGGCCAGATAGAATTTTTGAGGGGGAAGATGGTATATATAACCTTTTATTTAAAAAAATTTCAAATTGACAGAAGAGTTTCAAGAATGGTATAAAGAACTCTCATTTTTCACTGGTTGTTAGCATTTTGCCACATTTGAGCATTCTTTCTCAAGTGTAAATTGCAGATATCATGCCTCTTCACCCTTAAATATTTCAGCATATATTTTCTAAGAATAAGGACATTATCTTGTATAGTCACGGTGTAATTATTACATTTAGGAAATTTACTATTAATACATTATAATTATCTCATGTATAGCCCATGTTCACACTAATTGTCATTCCAACGATTTCCTTGATAACATCTTTTTTCCTGGATTCTGAGTCAAATCCAGGAATATGCATTCTGTTTAGTTGTCTTGTCTCCAGTCTTTTTTCATCTGAATCAGTTTGTCAGCCATTCTTTATCTTTCATGTCATTGAAATTTTTAAGAAATATAGATGTTCTGTAGAATGTCCCTCTGTTTGTTTGTCTGATGTTCCCTCATAATGAGTTTAAGATTTGCATTTTGGTGCACAAGTGATTTTGTTTCCTTTTCGCTGTATCCTATCACTAGGCTGATGGTGTCCATTTGTCCTAATGTTGATAGTGTTCGCTTTCATCGTTCGTTTAAAGTGGCGTCTGCCACTGTAAAGTTATCATTTACCTCTTGTAATTAATCATCTGTGGGGAGCTCCTATGTCAATATCCTGTTTCTCCTCATATTTTCGCTCACCAGTTATATGTAGTATCCTTTGATGATTCTTGCCTGGAGTAGTTATTATTGTGCTGGTTGCTAAAAAATGAGTTTCTAAATCCACCCCTTATTGTATATTTATTTGTTGGTATACTTCGGTAAATCTGTGTTTTCCTTTCTCCCATATTTATCGATTCAGTGTTGATTTATAGACCCTAACTTTAGTTTATGGCTTGTAATGTGTTACTATCAGAATTTACTTTTCTCTGGAACTGTTCCAGTCGTGGTCATGGGAAACTTTTCGAGAAGCTGGCTTTTGCGCCTTTTAATTTTTTTTTTTTAAAAAAAGAACTTTCAAACACTTTCTTCTTTTCAAGATATTCCAGGCTCATGTCAAGATATTCCAGGACTCAGCCATTTCTCCAAGGATTCCTGGCTCCCTAGAGTGGAGAATGGTATTTGGAAAACAGGATCTGAGTGCTAGGTGTGTTCTTCCGTTAGCCATGTTTGGGAAAGTAGGTTTTCTCCTGAAAGCACTAGAATTTCGAATAGAGAAGTGATATGGACATATTTGCATTTTAGAAAGGCCACTTGAGCTACGAGTTGGAAATGAATTGGTGAGCACAATGTTTAAAAAAATATAGCCCTTCACGTACCACTTGGATGATTGTTGCCATATTGACATCTTTGCTGTATTATTAAACACTTAATACTTTTTAAAAATCTTCTCTGTTATACCTGAAATAAATATTCTCTTTAAAGAGAATTTTAAATTACTATTGCGAATGGAAACATTAGTTTACTTGCCATAAATGGAAAATAAAAATAAAGAGAGATACAAAGAAAATACAGAGAAATGTAGTTTAGTACTAATTAGATGCAATTACCATATTACCAGCCAAAGTTCTGAGCCTAACATCTGCTTTATTTGTCAGTGGGTAGAGAGGGTGGTTCAAAAAAGATGTCAATATTGCTAAAAGCATTCAAATCAAAGACATTATCCTTTATGTAATATAATGGCCCAAAAGAGACTGAAAAGGATTTTTAAAAAATTCTAATATTATTTAATACATCTGTCTAGCATCTTATTTAATTTCTTGAGAACATCAATGCAGACATGTTACACACCCAGCAAAACATCAGTCAGGGGATTGAAAAGAGATAAAAAAGATGAGTTACAAATCTAGTGCAGGACTTCAGTCTAGTCTGTAGGAGCAAAGTGGGCATTGGAAAAGCAGAGAAAGCTCTTTAGAAAGCTGCAGACAGTGAATGCTAAAAGTAGAGTCAATAGGACTTGAGGTTGGGGACTTGGGGAAGAGGGCAAAGTCAGGAGGGTTTGGAGCTTGAGGAACTTGGTGGATAGTGGTGACATTTAGAGGTAGGCAATATGGGGAAGCTGGAGGTGGGGTCCTGGGAGACTGTCATTGTCATCCAAATGGGTATGGACCAGGGTGAAGGCACAAGATTGGCGAGTGGACTGGATAGATTTTTTTAGTAGAAGGAGATAATATGGTGTGGATTGAGTTTGATCAAAGGAGAAAGATAAAAATCCACTTCTGGATCCAAAGGACCTATACGTAAATTATTAAAATTAATCAGACACATTGGGAAGATTGAAGGATAAAGGGACAAATGTGATGTTTAGCAGAAGCGCTTAGGGTGAACATCATCATCTTATTCCCAACCTCACAGGAAATGTTTCCAGTACTTCACTGTTGCTTTTGATGTTTGCTGAAATTTGTTGCTGGTTTCCTAAATTTTTTCATCATTAATGGATGAGGATTATACCAAACTTTTTTTTTGTTACAGTCCTGATGAGTCATCTTGGTCATAATATGTTATCCTTTTATACATTGTTGGATAGAATGTGGCAACATTTTGTTTAGAATTTTATGTTTATGATGAGATGGGCCTGCCATTTCAATCAAATAAAGCCCTTGGCAGATTAAAAATAAAAAAGACATCCCCATTTTTTGATCAGGAATTAGTGAACAGGAAGAAGAATCCATTAGCATTTTCACAGGAGGCCCAGTGGCCAGATGGACCCTCAGCTCCCCAGAAATCCATGGAATTTTCATTGAACTAAATGCCAGGCTGGATTCCAGGCGGTATATGCACCGGCATACCTAAGGAATGGGATGGGATTGTACAGACTCCCTTTTCCACACCTAAAACACCTCAATTTGTTTTCGTAAGTTGTCATCTCTAGATTCTCCTATTAATGTGCTTTTCTCTAAACTGGGAGCCATCAGAGAGGGGCTGACCAATCTTGCAACCTCATTTATTTTGCTCTTAAGTCCTTCAACTGATTGGATGAGGCCCACTCACAGTATGGAAGGTAATTGGCTTTACTTAGTCTACTAATTTAAATGTCAATCATATCTACAGAAAACCTTCACAGTGACATCTCGACTCGTACATAACAACTGGGGGACCGTACCTAGCCATGTGGACTCACAAAATACATATATATGTATAGAGAGAGGAAGAGAAAAAAACATATTATTATAATATGTAATTCGTTGATATTAATGTTATAAAATGAATAATATAAACTATATTATATTTTAAATATATTATATAGAAAATTCATTACACAACGTATATCACATGAAATATATGATCTATATTATATTATAAATTAATTAATAGTGAGATTTAATATATGTGTGTGTGTGTGTGTGTGTGTGTGTGTGTGTGTGTGTATTCCATTAGTTCTGTTTCTCTGGAGAACTCAGACTGATACACAGGCCTAAGTTGATGTGATCTGATCCAGGAGAGAGAACTATGTACACAATATTTTTTAGAGGTACATAGGCACTGGGAGAAGATGAAGTTGATTCAGTGGGACTTGCAGATGGATTGGAGGCAGGGACTCCAGAGAAGGAGATAAATGAGGAACCACTTCTGGGTTTTCGTCAACTTGGTGGATCTCAATGGCATTTACTGATCTGGGGCAGCCTGGAACAAAGTGGGTGAGATCAAGGTGGCTACTGTCATCATCCGAGAGATGTACAGGGCAGTGTGGACCGTTCTGGGGGCAGCAGGAACAGAGGAAGAATTAGAGGGATGTTAGTGAGAGACAAAGTGAGAAGAATAAAAGCACAGGGAGCTTGTGCTAAGGTGGAAGGAGCAGCTAGGACATTTTATTGTCTCTCCAGTGGCCAGATGAAACTCAGCTCAAAAATCATCAACAGAATTTTCCACTGAGCTAAAGGTCAGGCTGGATTCCAAAATTTATACACATCTCGCATAGTTAAGGAAGGGGAAGGTTTCTCTTAGGCACAACACCATGGGGACAGTATTCCAGACACATCTGTTTAAAATCATATTTGCCTGAACACCCACCTGTTTTGCAAATCATGCCTGGACTCGATCCTCCACCAATTTTCATCCAAATTTTGAAAACTGACAACACTGAATTCTATCATCTGCTGTCTTTATTTATTTAGAAGTGTTTATCTTGGTTTCCACCACGCAGTAAAGGCTCAGTGGAATGCTTCTGGAATCAATTACCCCAATGTCATCAAGAAAGAAATGAAACGTTTTTGCATTAACTTGTACCCTCTTTTTAAAAATATAGAGATATGTTTTATAATTACTTAAGAGCAAATCTATATGTACATATGCATGTCTATATGCATACCATAAAGAAGGTTGGATTGATAAACTGAGGTAAAAGCTCACTTTCATCGTTATCAGTCATCTCATTTCACCTCCTGAAGCATCCATGAAGCAGCACGATTCTAGGTTCCATTTTATAGATGAGGAAACTGAGATTTGAAGAGACTGTCGCATAACAGCTAATGGCCCCACCACTTTGCTCAGATAATTGAATAATTGGTTAATTGATTAATTGAATAATTGAATAATCAGTTAATTGAATAACTGGTTAATTGAATGATTTGTTAATTGATAATTGAATAATCAGATAATTGGTTAATTGAAAAATTGGATAAATGGGAAATTGAATAATTGGATATTGAATAAATGGTTCATTGAATAATTATTTAATTAAACAATTGGTTACTTGGATAATTGAATAATTGATTATTGGTAATTGGGTAATTGAATAATGGAGTAATTGGTTAATTTAAAAATTAATTAATTGGCTAATTGAATAATAGAATAATTGAAACTTATGGCTTACTTAACTGTGCTGGGAGCTCTGCATTTCATCATGCATTGGACATGCTCAAGCTCTCAACCCTTTTGGAGCCCCCAGAATACTGGCATGCACCCCTCTTGGAGCAATTGGGGTATTCTGCTTTGAGCTGTCATGATTGGTGTCCTCTGGGTAATTTGGTCATCCCACTGCAATCGGACTGGATCTCATCTCTGAATCTGCAGCACCTCCACAGCCGTACAGTAAGTCCTCAGTAAATGTTTATGGAATTGAGAGGTCTGGCCCGAGGAGGCCACACCATGCTTGCAAATGTGCCCGGATCCGCAGCTGGGCCATCCCTCACCCCATCTCCCTGTCCACCCTGCTCTAAACCATATCTACCCATCAGAACAGCTTACACCCCACTTCTGCTTGAGCATCTCCCCTGCTTTGCCTCTCACTTCTGCCCCGTTCCCTCCACTCAGAGTTTTGTTCCTGACTGTGTCACATACCCTGTCACATAGTCACTCTCTGCACTTACTGTTTACTCACTCATTTATTCAACAAAAATTACTGAGCATTTACTATGCGCCCAGAATGGAAATAGAAAGATTCAAGGCATGGATTCAGTACAAAGTGATCTTAATATATACATTAGGGCTCTTTGCGTGTGACCACAGAATGCAAATGGCGTTATGCATAGGAGACTGAGGGCAGAACATGAGCACTCTCGGAGGTGACAGCAGTGCCACATTTTGGTGAGGTATTCTTATCTCTCAGCTTGGGGAGCCCAGTGAGCTCTGAGAGGAAGTGGGCAGGTGCTATGGGGACAGGACAGGCAGCTGTGATGTTGGTCTGTCAGAGAGTCTGTTCTGACTAGTCAATCACACAGCATGTAGAGCCCCTAAGAGCACGAAGGAACTAGGCCAGTGAAAGTTTTTTTGTCACCCCTAAGGGATAGCAAGTAGCTCCCACGAGGCAGGGTGGGGCCAGGTCATGCGTCCTCCCTTGTCCTCCCTTAAGGATTCCAATAAAGCACCAAGTCTGGCCTCCAACACTGGGCACAGGGGAGCAGACTTCGGCGATGTCCAGTGATGATTTTAGACAGAAGCTACTTGAGTGAGCTAGCCCAGTGCTACTGGTGCAGAGCTTTCCACAGAGGAAGTGAGGACTGTCCCCACAGGTCACCCGCTACTTCCTCACCGCCCCAGAGAAATTTTCAGCCTTCACCCCCTCTGCTAAGTGTGCATCTCCTGAGCCGTCGTGCTGACATGAGCGGAAATGAGACTCAGAGGCCTTCGCTTGGCTCCTGTCCGTTGTGGGTGTTTCTTCCTTCGGTTCCTGGGGATTGTGTGTGCTTTGTCCTGGATCAGCCCCAATTGTCCAAGGCTGCTGAGATTACGGAGCCACCCTGGTTGTCCCCGCTTGGAAACTCACCAACGACTGGGGGATGCTGCCACACAGTGGTGGTGCTGCAAATTGCCTTGCGTGGGACTATTAACCAGAGAGTATGAAGATGCCATAAAAGAAGGCTTTAAAAACAATGAAAATACAAAATGCAAAATGCACAGAGCGAGGGCGAAAAGAATTGGGAGTCTTAGAGTGAAGCAGAGGTGGTAAATGTATATTCATTCCATGTTGTTTGGCTAATCAAAGAAAAAGCTTAATATTTGTTACAGGTTTCTCTTTCCTCCTTTTGTTAAATTGCTATTCCGTTATCATGGTTAAAAAGGAAACGCATCCTTTGTAGTTGATGCATTTGTCTGTGTGGTACAGGAATTCAGAAGTTACATTTTTGGGAATTGCTTTTACTAGTTTTAACTTGTTTGCTAAGCTGGGACACCTCAGAGAGGTCAACTTTATATGTAAGGAAATCATGCTCAGGTCCTTCAGAACCGATTTCTGAGGCTTACCAGCGTACCATCTTCACCCTTGGTCTCTGCCATTGACCTTTAAGTTATAATGAGATTTTTTCCCCTGTCCTGTAAGCAGGAGGGGGTACAAAGAGCAGGAGACTTTGCAAGGAAATCTTCCTCTCCCACTTTCCCTTCCACAATGGCCTTTTTTTGACAAAAGTGAAAAGTGTGCCCTCACTCCTCTCCAACCTAACTGCCATACTTCACTATGAGCTGTAAGACACTGTGTGGCACCAAACAGAGATAATGGAGAATATTGCCTTTAGGGACGAGTCCTGTGATGACTCATCAAAGCACTATAGGCCATCTCTGCTGCAGACCTCGGAGATGGTGCTGGAAGGATCACGTGAGACACTGGAACCAGGGTGGCCTGCCTGTTTCAGAATGCTCTGGATTTGGACATACCGTACCCTTTTACTTCTTAACAGTACTTTTAAAATAATATTCTTCAAAAACGCATTGGAAAATAAACTTGGTTCTTTCTAATTTTATTAAATAAATTAAGCTTGATGTGACTGGCTGGTTTGCCAACAAGGACTGGTTTTGCTAACTGGGTTATGTGACTGACATTTTTCGTAAACCTGATAAGCTCAATTTCCACCACAATAAGAATATGTATAAAGCAGTAAAATGATAAAGACATTTTGTAAAATAATATTGTATTGACAAAGTTACATAAAAATTAAAATTGCAATTTCCCTAACCCTTTCTGATTTAATAAGGTACCTATAAGTGAAGAGGTGGCAGGTATATAATTAATTAATTGTCACTTAATACATATTGGGAAAGTTTTTTTGGTTATACTTCCCAGAGATTTAAATAAGGAATAACTGTAATGAATGGGTAACATCTATTTGCATAAAAGATGGTTTCAAATTATTTGATTTCAGTAGCATTGTTAGAGAAACTAATAAATAATCAGCTGACAATTAATTAGAAAAACAACTTTGACGATAAATAAGGATACAGATTTGACATATAACTCAGGAGTTCCAAGGATTGAGTGATAATTCTATAACATAATTCCTATCCCCACCTACATATTTCTGAGAACAATGTTTCTCAGTATTTATATCTATAGAAATGGAAAACAGAAATGGAAGAGAGACTAAATCATGTCCCATTTTAGCAAGAAGTAAAATCCACCAATGGAACATGATATAATTTATTAAAAGCCACCCACCTCATTTAGAGATGTTTTCAACAAACTCTGCTTTGCATGTTGTACTTTGCATGTATGTTGCTTTGTGTGTGTGTCCACCTGACAACCTCTGTGCTCCCTGCCACCCCACCCTATGGTTTGAAGTCGTCCCTAGGAAGCAGCTACCTTGTGCATCGATGACTGTGTTATTACATGTCATCAATACAAAATAAGCAGTCATGGTGTATGTGATTTCCAGGCCAAAGCTTTTAAGAAAAGTTTGTGTCTTTTCTAAGCTTTCTCCACCCTCCTCTCCAGCTGGATTCTGCCAAGATGATGAGGGCACTGAGTCTCTGAAAAACTGGAGGGCTACACAGACCAGAAATCCACCTTAGCCTAGCAGATGAGCAAAAATAAACCTTGATGGTGGTGGGCCTCTGGAGTGGGGGGTTTGTTTAAGCAGCCATCATTACCTTAAATAATACAATGTTTAATGATTATTTACCAATGTTTTAATACATCTGTGTTGCTTGTTTCAAATGTGTGCTGGTAATGAATCATACTGATAACTCAGTCCAGAATAAATTTTTAGCACTTAGAGCCTTATGGTGATAGGAAATGGTTTAAAAGTTCAATTCTGTTTGCATTCATAATTTTGAGATAGACAGTTTGGTTGGGGTGATCAATAAGTATAGAAATGTATAATACAAGGCTGAAACTAAGTACTGGAAGAGAATTAGTACAATGAATTCCAGGAGAAAAAAAAAGGATAATACAAATCCCCCTAATGTTAAAGAAGGCTTCGTTCATATATAATTTTTAGAGGATGGTGATTTGCCTTGATTGCTACCAGTGTCTCCTCTATACTTCTTTAAAATTGTTTACAACTTTAAAAATCTATGTGCTATAGTAGATACATAAAATGTTATTAAAGCATGAATTGGTAAGTGGTACATCCATATCTGGAGTTAGGGATATTGTCACAGCCATTCACTACACAGGCATTTAGTGACAAGTCTCCGGATGCCAGCACTGTACTGGAGGCTTTGTAAAGGTACAAAGATGAGACGCCATAGCCACACTCACCCCCCTCCCCCACTTTTTAGCACCCACTAAAATATAATAAAATATAATATAATAATAAAAATACTAAGCAAAAGATATGTGGGTATTACGGCTGACATTAACTCAGTTTGCGAGCAGTGCAATGAGACCATCAAGGGTCAATGCCATGTTTGAAGCATTCATAAAACTTTGGTTCCAGAATGAAGGGGCTTGTTTCTGACCCACTCATGGTGGTCAGATCCCCACTGCAGCACTGTGTCCTCGTCTGGGGCCCCAGTCTGGGAGCAGCCCTGATCAACACCCCCAGCACCCACACTCAGAGACATAGACAGTTACGGGACCACGCTGGGATGGGGAGGAAATAGGTCAGGACCAGAGATGTTAGTGTCATGCTGGATTTGACAAAATCTTTTGACTTTGCATAAGTTCTCTGAAATACAATACACAAAATGGCCAATACAAGCTGTCTCCAGTAGGTCTCTGCTATTCTTATTCAAGTTCCCCAAGAATCCTGACAATGACCACCCAAAGGCTCCTGGTCTTCATAGCAGAGTGTACAAGACACTACAGGGTGCTATATTTTAATGTAATGTAAGAAAATGCTTTTATCAAATAAAGATTTAAGATTGTGAGTCCCCTCACTTGGAAGTGACAAGCAGAGGAGGTACATGGTAGATGGAAGGTAGTTAGATAACCCAACACAGACTTTTTATCCTGGGGCTGCTATATTTCTGACTTTTCCCTTGAATGTCGAGGGTGAGAGGGGAATGGATCTGACAATCAGACACCCATCTTCCTTCTCTGAATGACTTCCGATGCCGCATAAAAGCATGTCCCCTACGTTCTCCTGCTGCAGGGCTCTGGTCACACACACCACCTTCTTTTCCCAAGTAGCACAGACAGAGCCCCCAGGATCAGCCAAGAAGAGAGAATTGGATACGCGGGAATGTTTGCTGTTATCTAGGTGGGAAGAAACTGAGCAGAGGTGGGACATTGTGCTATCTGGTGGCCTGGGGAAAGTGAGAGAAATAGCTTCTCTCCTCCTCCTCCTCCTCCTCCTCCTCAAGGTCTAGAACCAGAGGACTGAGGTGTTGCATCTGGCATGACAAGGATTAAAGGGCCAGCAGCTGAACCGCCATCTAATGGGCCTGCGATGCCTTGGGGATGAGAGATTTTCATAGAAGTGTACGTAATTCCGCAAGTCACAAAGGCTCTGGATAGGTCCAGCATGGTGGAGGCTTAGGGTCAGCAATTTCAGGCTGGCTTAACAAGAAACCCTCATACTACCACCTGGTTTGTCTCTAGGAACCAAGTGCATCGGTCTGTTTGCAGTGACCCCGAGAGCCTGTTTCCAGGGCTCAGTATCCGGCTGTCAACCTGATAAAGGAACATGGCCCAAAGCACGGTTGCTGGGATGCACCTGCCACCCTAGTCCATTTGCAAATCGTCCTAAACAAGAAGGCCCACAAAATTAACCATGTTTCTTCCAGAAATATCCCTAAACCCCCAAATTCTTGTTCATTGGGCAAATAGTTGGGCAGGTGTATGGCAGAGAGAGGCTGGCAATAGGAGAGAATGGATTTGCATTTCATCAGTTTCCATCTTGCCTTTATTAAGTTTTCTATGTGGGAATGTTTAACTGAATCCATCTAACCTTCAAGCAATTTCCAGCTGTCCAGCCGTTTCTAAGAGGTCATCTAGCTCCAGGCAAGACACGCCTCAGAGCAACCATATAGCCCATGCAACTCAAAGCCAGAGCTGAGAACAATTAGAGTAGGTGGTCAGGCTTGATGCACAATTGAGATCAGATGATGCTAGGTGATAAAGTTGGCTTCCACCATTTTGCTCTGGGGTGTTTGTCTGCAATGGCTATAGGAGTCTTTTACCTCCAGGTGAAAGACCAGACATGCAGGTTTGGGAGCCGCATTTGGAAGGATGAGAAACTTTGGAGAGAACAGGCTCAGACACCATGAACTCAGAGCAAAGTATATATTTCCCCACAGAAGAGGGAGAGAAAGGAAGAACTGAGCAAACCCCTGGGTACGTGGACTTGTGGGGTCTCCCATGTCTAAAGATGTTGCTGCTGGTCACTGACTACTTGCTTGATACAGGAAGCATGCAAAATTCTCGAGGTTGGTCAAATGTAGAATATTACTGGCAAGGCATTCCCCCACACACACACACCTCTCTTTACACCATGTGCCTCAGGTCAGATTGGGCACCTGTGGGCAGGCTTTAGCTGTGCCCCACCCTTTAACTGCCTGGGGTCAGAGGCAGTCTCCTCACTTCCATCCTCCCTGGTTGAGAACACAGCTTTTGCACTCTCTTATTTCTTGAGGTTTCTCTATGAAGAACTACATCCTAATGCTACGTAGTGGAACAGACAAATACTAACCAGATGTGCATGGGTAAGAACTAGGGGTTTCATTTTTGCCTTAAAACTTAAGCAGTAATCTGTATATCTGAAGTTGAGAAGGGAATAATCATATTTATGTTTTTGTATCAACAGAACGTTTGCCTTGTGCAGCATGATTAATATTGGCTGTGAGTGGAGAACTCTTAATATTAGTAGCATATATGGGAGAGGTCACCAAGCGATGACCTCATTCCATGAGCCACAGACCAGGACTACTCGTGTAGTAACTCACGTAGGTTTGCAACATCAAATAACAGTTTCTATGAAATCTTTGTTAACAAATCTTTGCATTATTGGATTCAAGTTTCTCTTAGTTTATTTATTTATTTTTTTAATTATAATTGACATTCAACATTCTGTCAGTTCCAGGTGTGCAGCACAGTGGTTAGACGTTTATATCATTTACAGCATGGTCCTCCTGATGAGTCTCTTACCCACCTGGCACCACACAGTTATTAGTGTCATTGATCTTGTTCTCTGTGCCGTCCTTCCTGTCCCCATGCCTGTTTTGTAACTGCCAATTTGTACATTTGATGACCACCTTTTCACAGCCCCAACTACTTCAATCTCAAGCTGCCTCGGCCCCATCTGGCAACCCTCAGCTTGTTTTCTGTATCTACGAGCCTTTCTGTGTTGTGCATTTGTTTTGTTTTTCTATGTGGAATCTCTGAATTTACTTTTAAAATATGAAAAAAGGTATACAGTATTAAAAATGTCACTCAGAATGTACAATTTCACCCCCCAAAGTGAAAATATTAAAAATCAGCTTTAAAATTGCTATAAGCTATTGGCAGAAGTGAATCGCTTGAAAAATGCAATTTTTTAGTGCAGTGCATGCTTTTTTTTTTTTTTACTATATTTAGTCATATAATTTCGTATAGAAAAGTCCACAGTCCATTAGGTATTTCAGAAAGCCAAATATGTATAATCAAACAAAATCTATTTTTCAATCCTTCATTTATTCCCTTCCAATCTTTAATATAGTTTTCGGCATGTAGCCATCTGAAATTTTTCTATTCACATCCCTGATCTGAATGTATATAATTGCATATTTTTTAACAAATATGTAATTCTATTATGGGGATGATTCTGTTCTCCCTCTATGCTTCACAACACAGTTTGCTGACTGACATGTGCCAGGTCATGCTGTGTTTATGCTTCAGCCTTGTTTCCAAATCAGTACTGAGTTATAACTTCCATAGGGAAAAGCACAGTTAGGACACAGCACATTGAACTCTTGCAAACTAAACACACGCATGTGCAGCACTGAAGGAACGAACAGCACATCGGCTTCTTCCCACGGGTGTCTCCAGCTGCCATCCTACTCTAGCTGTCATCCTGCTCTGGCTGCCCAAATTCCCCAACAGGGCCACAAAAGTTTTACTAGTTTCAGTGTTTTGCACACATGGAAGAGACCGCCAGGTATTCACTGTTCAGGGAGAGGTGAACATTAGGTTTGTGGGGAAATGCCTTAGTTTTGTGTCTGTTCTATTTGTGAATTCTGACTGCTGTGTGGGGTACCACTGGGTGCACCGAGCACGGGATTTGTCCTTTCTCCCTCTGATGAGCATCAGGTCAGTTTCCAGTGTAGACCTATGTCGACTCCAGGTGCTGTGGCTACTCTGAAGCACATCTGTGCTGGATGCGCACAATCGTGTTAGGGTCGTCGGTGTCAGACAAAAGGCTGAGTGTATACATATTACAGCTGCTGCCAAAGGTGTTCCAAATTAAGCCAGTATCTAGTCCCTGACCAAACAAGTGCAACTAATTGACACTCCCACCAGCAGTCCCTGGATGGTCTGATTGCCCCACAGACTTGGCAGCCTCTGATGTCGCTCTCATCTTTTATTAGCATCTTGTGATTTTATAAGCGTTTCCCTGAAGCTGAAGCTGAAGAGGTTAAACGTTTTCTTTTACACTTTCATTGTCCATGTGTTTATTCCTTTTTGTATGGTGTTTATTCAGGTTTTTTTTTTAACCCATTTTTCTAATGGATTTTCAGTACATAAATTTCATTTGACAAGATTATCTTCCAGCTTGATGTACTTTACCAGATGTATAATGTAAATCTCATCTCCCTTTCTGGTTTTCTGGTCCATTTCTCTCATTGTTGAATTTTGATAAACAGTAGCTTCTGATAGATCTTGATATGAGCCAAGTGATTTTTCTCCTGTTTTGAGCGTTATTGTCTCTTCAGAAAAAAATTTTCTTCTCATTAGTTGGGAAGCTGCTCTTGTATATTTTTCTAAAAGCTATTGTGTTTTAAAGTCAAGAACTCAAATTAAGGACATAAGAAATTAAGACGAGATTGAATGCAGCTAGAGGCTGGGTTATGATACCAGAAGGCAGTTCAAGAGTTAGTATCTCAACAAAAGCACAGCTGAATACCACTGAAAAATTCAGGGGAGGATTGAAAATTCATGAGAGGGTCCCAGGGAAGTCAAGTAAATGGTTGAAAGGGCCATTAAGAAGTTAGGGAAATAAGAAGGTGGTTGAAATAACCTGAAATTTACTTGAAATGTAAATGTACAAAACACTAACATTTAAAGGCCTGGTTATATATTCTATAGAATTGTTAACAGATGTTTGGACATTCTTCTATTGGTAAACAAACAGTCTCTGAATGATGTTTGAACATTTGGCACACAGAAAGTTCTGTTTCTGTAGAATATATTCATGTTGAAATAGTGGGAGAGAAAGGAAACATTTAAAATGTTGATAGAAATTGCAAATATCACTCTCACAAATGTATTAAGGTTTTTTTTCTACCAACAGGATCTGATGGTATGAATAACCCCACTAGTGTTTTTGTATAAAGATTCAGGAATCTCGAATTTCATAGTGAGATGGGATGTCTCTTCTGCACAATCCACTGGTTGAGTCTTCTGCTCTCCCCCCATCATAGGGGAATCCAGTTGCTGCCTTTTCCAGCTGAAGATGGCAGTCCGCAACCCCAGGGACACCTGCCTTCACCTGGACTCTGAGCCAGCCACTTCCAGTGAGTATAGAATCCATATCGACAGAAGAGGGTCCCTCTGTACCTTTTTCCTTCTGTAAAACCTCTTGAAGTTAGCCAACTGTTCTCTCAAAATAAGATAATATCTTTTGGAAAGTGAAATCTGAGGTATAAATATTTGTTGAGTGATATGAACAATATTATGTTTTTTTGGTAGGTGAAGACCTCGGGATGATAGGCTGGCATTGAGTCTTTTTAACCAACATCACCAGAAGGAGGAAGTAGTCCTTTTTTCCTAAACTGTTCAAATTGTTCCTCTCTTTGGAAAATTGTTTCTCCAGAACGTGCTGGGTCTTTTCCTTTTATTCAGCTGTCTGCTCAAATATCACGTCATCAGTCAGTCCTTCCCTAATCTCATCATCACCCCAGTCAT
Organism: Pteropus medius; assembly: GCF_902729225.1. NCBI lineage: Eukaryota > Metazoa > Chordata > Mammalia > Chiroptera > Pteropodidae > Pteropus > Pteropus medius. The sequence continues at coordinate 367,112 of NW_024349142.1, read as the reverse complement.
CATTAATTTCTCTCCCTCTCTGCTCGATTGTTTATCGTGGCACTTAATTAAACCTGATTTATATTAGAAATTCATCGGTCTTTTTATTAACTTATTTCTCTCCATGATTAAAGTAAACGGGCAATGATTTCAAGTTTATTTCTGGATCACGGGTTTTAGTACTCAGCTTACCACATAATGGGTGCTCTATAAATAAAAAGATCAAATTTTTTTCGTTTTGAACTTGGACACTTTGGGTACTGAGAGGGGTAGTATTAATAATTACACCAGGACAACTGAAATGAAATGAGACTTAAGGTCTACCTTTCTGAAAATAATGGCCGAAGACAGAAGTAAAGGAATTTTTTAAATTGTGATTATAAATTTATAATTGGATTATAGAAAACACAGATTTCAACTGTAGCAATTAATTATTGCAGAGTGCCACTCAAAAATTGTATCATTATATACTTGTAGTTAAGTGAATTTATTTGAAATACTATTAAGAGTTTGGAGTTTGAGTCATCTACACTTTCAATAAATCTGAGCACTTACTACAAAGCAATCTTTGAATTCTTCTGTATAAAATGCTTAAAGCTCACATTAGTCTTCAAAGAGCATCTCATCAAGTCAAGAGAACAATATGAAAGGAATAAATAATACACACAACTAAAAATTTTTTTAAAAGAGAAAAACATAGTATTTTGATTGCTGCATCAAGAAAGAATGCTCTGTGGAAATGATATTTGGTATGCAACTTAAAAGGTGACAAGGAGTTATTGAACACTGAGAATCTCTAGGTGGATTCAGGAGGATGAATGGATGGCTCATTGATAGGAGTGTGGGGTGGCAGGGTGTCCAGAATGAAACTCAGGGTTAGACAGGATATTGGTACCAAAAAGTGAGTCAGGGACTAATGAGGGAGGATCAAATTATCTGGGGACACTGTCAGTTCGGCTTGGGATACCTGGTCAGTGTGAGCTGAGCCGTGGACATTATCTATGATGTGGTGAGTGGGCTAATAGATGTTTGGTCTGCAGGCTGGAGTCAGATCTGCACAGATTCTGTCGATTAACAAACTGATTCTGGTTCACTAATGGAGTTCAAATCCAGGGTAGTGGATGTGGCTTGCCTAGCAGGGTGGGTAAGAGCAGGAAAGATCTCTGAGAAGCATCGCCAGTCATGTCAGGGCTGAACAAAGAGCCCAGACCAGTAGGGAGTGGAGAAGGTCCTCACAGGAGGTTCTGGCTGGAAGGGATCATGTACTTGCATGGTCCTTTTTAGTGGCAGTCTTAGTGTGTATCACACTGGAAGTGTGGGGTGGGAACATGGTCCTTCAGAGTTCTTGATTTATGAGCAGAGAAGTTGGGGTGAAACAGGATGTGGACATGGGACTGAGAATATCAGGTGGAGAGGTACACTGTTACCACAAGACGTGGACTGAAGCGGGCATGAAACCATGGACAGCGAGACGAGCACAAAGAAATACAGAATACAAAGAGACCTCTCATCTCTGTTCTCAGATAATGTAGGTTTGAGGAGATCAGCATGTGCACAGTTGACAGTGACAGGGACAGGGAGAGAGCGACCTCCTCAAAGGAGGGTGGTGGAAGGGACATAGCCCTGACCTTTCTTTCCTGGACTCATCTGTTCAATGCTGCCCCAGGGGCTACTTCTCAATATTTTTGCCCAGGTTGAAGAAATGCACATTCCTGGTCCCCAAATGAGGAATACTTGGTCTGAGGTCCGATAGCCATCCAGATGACTGATCTCAGTGCTGTATGAGACAGGACCTCCAGGAGAGGAAGAGGGAGGGTCCCAGCGAGCCAAGGGAGGGCTCCAGGATAGCTCGCTTCATCTCCGTATGGTTCAAGCTTTGCACTGTAATTTGTTTTTATAGGAAAAGCATGCACGAAAATGCTGCCCTGGACTTCCTAGAGGAAACAGGAGGCCTGGCTTAGGTGCTGCAGTCTGGATGGGCCCAGCCTGCTGCCTATTCCACAGGCCAGTTGCTAGAATAGCCCCAAGCTGGCCAGGAGGTCAGGTACAGCCAAGGGGAGGAGAACACAGACACACCCAGCAGAGTCTGCATGTGGGAGGTGGTGGAGAAGGGTACCTGGAGCACCTCTCACTGTGAAAAACTGTTTAAGACTAATTGCACTGAGTGGGCCAGCTGACTCCACGGGCTGGGATGTGTACACCTGCCCAACTCCCTATTGGCCATTCTTCAACTGGGTGGAGGTGAACTCAGTACTGGGTCTGGGTCTCTCACAGCCCCTCTGCAGACAACTGATAACTTCTAAAAATAGCCACAGATATACCTGGAAAATGAGGAAAGCAAGGGGGAGACTAACTGTGGCTCTGAGGGAAGCCGGTCTCTCCAGGGAGGCAGAGAGAGTATGGAGCCAAGACAGACACCCTGAAATGGCTCTAAGTGTTAACTGCCTGTCTTTTAATGTGAATCCTATCCTGAAGCATAATACTTTGTGATAACCAACTTGTTCTTTATCAAATTCTTCTGAGAGAAAAATTATAAAGAGTAGATGGTTTTGTGGGTGAGATATTAGGAGTGTGTGGAGAGAAAGGAGATATTCACTTTTCGTTGTTCCATTTCTATTTACCATGATTTTGATTCACTGATATATTAAAGTCTATAGGGTTAATCTAGCCTGAGGGATAATTTAGTGTTTTGTAGTTATAGTGTTTCTCATAATACTTCTAATTTTATACCTATCTAAAGAGATTCTCCCTTTAATGTTATGCTAATTTGATTCCAGTTATTTTGATTGCTTTTACATCCAGTTTTAACATCACTTCCATTATTTTTTTGCCACATGCTAATTCAGACATGTTTGCATAAATGCTACCTGTTATGTCTAATATGTTACCTATGACTGACCTAGATGAATTTTTATAGATTTGACCTTACATTCAGGGCAGTGAAAATATGGTTGGGGGACATTTTATATTGAGTGCCCTGTCAACAGGCTCACTGCCTTTGTCACAACTCTAGGTCCTGAGTCAGTGAAACTCATCCGCCTCAATCATGCAGTAGGGCAGAGTCACTACTCAATAAGCATGTGGTGAACAGTTCATTGGTGACACAGAAGTGTCACTTCATAGGCTTGAGAGGGGGACAGTGCTTCACCAAGTTCTGAAGAAAAAGGGGTAATGTGGGTTTGGAAGGGTTACCTTTTCTAGACTTCCTGATAGAGCAGTGTTAGTGTTGGTGTGGAAGGAAGCCAGGGCTCAGAGGTCACAGCAGTGACTGGAGGAAAAGTTGGGTGTGAGCTGAGGTAGACAGTTCCACCTCCTGCGTCCTGAGGGTAGGTTCTCGATTTCATGTGAGGATGGCTCCGGCTGGCCTCCAAGAGCTCTGCTGTGGGCCTGACTCCATCCCAGGTCCCAGGTGGTTCTAACTCCCTAGCGTGAACCAACCTGCATATTGCAAGCCCTCCCTCATATCTTGGGACAAGTGGGTGTCAGGTGGCTCTCTCCAGTCCAGAAGGATGCAGGCTCAGAAGCTTTATTGGAGCAGGAGGTGGGTGGCATCTGTGCACAGGGGTTGCTTCCTGCCAGACCCTGGTTCCTGGAGGCAGGGCTGTGAGCTCTCAGTGCAGGCAAGGTGGCCAGGATATGAGACGACCAGTGAGGGGAGCTGTGAGGCAGGGCTGTGAGCTCTCAGTGCAGGCAGGGTGGCCAGGATATGAGACGACCAGTATATTCTTTACATAATTGGGATCTGAATCCTTTATCAGGTGTGTGGTTTGCAGATTTTCTCACCCATTTTTTCCATAGGTTGCCTTTTCATTTTATTAAAGGTTTCTTTGGCTGTGCAGCTTTTCAGTTTAATGTGGCCCCACTTTATTTTTTGCATTTCTAAAGTAAATGTTAAGGCTGTTTAGAGAATGCTTCAAGTACATGTCACTTGTCAACTATGAAGTAGGAACATTCAACTTCAAAGCACATCTGCCTACTATATAAATTAGAAAATTGCCTGTTTAGCCCCAGTAGACTCAAGAACATACTTTACTATGAATAACTCTCATTACTTATTAAAATGGTTATGAGACAAACTCAATGTATTATGCTTCTTTACGGTGTTCATTGTGCTTCTACATATTAGATTCCTCTCCCCCCGCTCCACATTTTTCTTGGTCAACTTGAGAAAGGAAATTTATGACAACAGAACGAGTCCTACTGTGTTTAATGGCTTTTAAAGATGAAGAGAATGATCTCCAAGTTACTTCTGCATAGTTGAAAGGCTGCATTGTAATCAGCTAAATGAATATTTTGTACTTGCTTATAAAGTCGGGCTGGGTAAAAATAAGTCACACATGGTTTTCTTGAATTTTTATTTTACAGTTTTTATTCCATTTTCCAAGAATATGCTATTATTTGGTTTCATTGTAAAGATTAGAATGTTATGGTATTTGATATTCATTATTTTAGATATACTGGGTATGTAACTGTCTTTATATATATAATACGATATCATATACATGAGCATACAAACTCATATTTTGTATATAGTATTTTGAACATAATTCAAAATTTCTATTTTATATCAACTGCATTTTTTTACCTTGTGACTCTGCCCCCACTCATTTCTCCTACCACCCATCCCCACCTCTGGCAACGACCAATCTGTTCTCTGTATCCATGAGTTTTGTTTTGTTTTAATTCCACAAATAAGAGAGATCGTATGGTATTTGTCTTTCTCTGACTTATTTCACTTAGTATAATAGCCTCTGGGTCCATCCATGTTTTCACAAATGGCAAGATTTCATTCTTTTTATAGCTAATAGTCCATTGTTTATGTGTATGTGTGTGTATCACAATTTCTTTATCCATTCATCTATCAATGATAAGTTGCTTCCATATCTTGGGTATTATAAATAACTGCAATGAACATGGAGGTGCATATATCTTTTCAAGTTAGTGTTTTTCTTTTTTTTTCAGAGAAATATCCAGAAGTGGAATTACTGAATTGTATTGTAGTTCCACTTATTAATTTTTGCTTTTTTCACAAATTAATTTCTTGAGGAAACTGCATATTTTCCACAGTGGCAGCACTAATTGGCATCCCACCAAAAGTGCACAAGTGTTCTTTTTTCTCCATATCTTTGCCAACACTTGTTTTTTTATTTTTTATTTTGATAATAACCATTCTGACAGGTGTGAGGTGGTATCTCATTGCGATTTTGATTTGTATTTCTCTGATTAATGATGTTGAGCATCTTTTCATGTAAATGTTGGCCATCTATATGTCCTCTTTGAAAAAATGTCTTTTCAGATCCTCTGCCTATTTTTTAATTAGACTTTTTTTTTTTTTGCTATTGAGTTGTATGAGCATTTTAAAAAATCTTTGGGTATTAGTCCCTTATCAGACATATGATATGTAAATATTGTCTCTCATTCAGTAGGTTTCCATTTCATTTTGTTGATGGTTTCTTTTGCTGTACAGAAGCTTTTTCATTTGATGTAGTTCCACTTATTTTTGCTTTTGCTTTTGGTGTCAGATTCAAAAAATTATCACCAAAGAGATTGGATTAAACATGACAGAGTGCAAGATGTTCCCAGATCTCTCCTCTTGAAACAACAATAAGCTGAACATCTAAAACTCAAAACAAACAAACAAACAAACAAACACCAAAACTGCACAACAGCACGTCTGAGCATGGATTCTGTGCATCAGAGCTACCACAGGTCAGAACCCCAGGTGTTGAGCAGTGGACTGGGAGAAATAAAGAAGCTGCCTTTTGCAGCCAGAGCTCCCTGTAGGAAGAGGAGAAGGGAAGAAGGAGCGGTAAGTTCTGTGAACAGCCCTGCCTGGGACTGCTGTGAGCTCCACGTGGCCAGTGGCAGTGTCCAGTCATCAGGGCAGAAGGCAAAGAAACAGGGACGACAGAAAAGCAGGGACAGCAGAGAAACAGTTGATTTTTACCAGCCGTAGTTGTAAAATAGAGCAGCCCCCATCCCCCAACCCAGAGGGGCTCTACTCCCATACTCTCTGAGACGGAATGCCGTGAAGGCCCAAGGGAATCTGAGCAAACGCTACCGAAACTGTCACTAACACTGACAGGAACTGAGACTGAGGGTAGCAAGCATGATTAAACATCTAGAAAGAAAAAAAAGACATTATTAAGACTTTATATAAAGCAGAGATCCAAGAGGCGTAGACACCACCTACTGGAAACCAAAAGAAAAACAACTTCTTTGTAACAGGCTAGGGACCATTATATAATAAATCTTTCTGGGGGGAAAAAAAGCAGAACACACTTCCATTAATGCCCAGGTGGAGAAATAGTCCATTAAACACTATGAACAACCAAAGTGACAAGGCATCTCAGAAAGAAAGAGAAAAATCTCCAGAAAATAAACTTACAGACATAGAAATATGCGACTTAAATGACAGAATTCGAGATGGTACTTCTGAAAAAACTCAGTGAGTTCTGAAATAAATCATATCAACGATTTCAGGAATTGAAAAAACAACTAGATGAACAGAATGAGTTCTTTAGCAAGGAGATCGAAACCCTCAAAAAGAACTGAATAGACCTCCTGGAGATAAAGAACACACTGCAAGAGTTGAAAAATGAAATAACAAGCTTGGGAAATAGAGTCGAGCAAATGGAGGAAAGGATCAGTGATATCGAAAACAGAAATCTAGAAATAAAAGGAAGAAGAGAGAAAGCGAAGAATGAAAAATAATGAAAAAGAAATACAAGAACTAGCTGAGGAAAGGAGAGGAAACATAATAATGGGCATTACCGAAGGTGAGGAAAAGGAGCAGGGACTAGAAAGCATTTTCAGACAAATAGTTAACGAGAATTTCCCAAATCTAAGGAATGAGCTGGAGCTTGGAATTCAAGAAATCAACAGAACACCTAATTATCTCAACCCAAAAAACCCTTCACCAAGACACATTGTATTAAAATTTTCAAAGATCGATAAAAACAGAATTCTCAGGGCAGCCAGGGAAAAGAAGACGGTAACTTATAAAGGAAAACTCATTAGGTTATCGTCAGACTTCTCAGCACAAACCTGACAAGCCAGAAAGGAGTGGAATGAAATATTCAAAATATTAAGTGAAAGGAACTACCAGCCTAGAATAATGTATCCAGCTAAGCTCTCCTTTAGATATGAAGGAGACATTAAGACCTTTCCAGACATACAAAAATTGAGGGAATGTTCCACTACGAGGCCTGCACTACAGGAAATTCTGAAAGGAGTCAGCTTACCTAAAATAAAATGACAAAAACAATACATAATTAAGAGTAAGGTGACTAACAGGCAAATAGAAGCAGAAGAGTACAACCATTACTAAGAACAGAGCATTATCAGCTTCGATAATAAGAGAACTGCTATAGCAAGACAGTAATGAACGTTCAGCATACATAGGGACAAATTGAGACAACAATGACTGAAAAGGGGAGGATTCAAAGATCCAAATTCGCAAAGAGGAATGGAGATAAGCCACGTGCAGAAGAAAATGGATGACTTTATGTAAATATAACTGTGTTTTACATATTCATAATGGTAACCACATGCCAAAGATTCAGAACAAAAGTATATAACATAAAACAAGAAGGACCCGAGGGAAAACCCTCAAAAGCCAACCAAAATAAAACAAACACAAGGACAAGAAAGCAATGGAAACACCGAACTACCAGAAAGCAAAAGATAAAATGGCTATAAGAAGACCTTGTATTTCAATAATCACCCTAAATGTAAATGTACTGAACTCACCAATAAAAACACGCGGAGTTGCAGATTGGATCAAAAAACAAAATCCAACCATATCCTGCCTCCAGGAGACACATCTCAGTTCCAAAGACAAATATAGACAAAATGAAAGGATGGAAAATGATATTTCAAGCAAATGGCATTCAGAGAAAAGCAGGAGTAGCAATACTAACATTGGACAAATAGACTTCAAAAAAGCTGTGGCACATATATACAATGGAATATCACTCAGCCATAAGAAGACATGAAATACTGCCATTTGCAACAACATGGATAGACCATGAAATAATCATACTAAGTAAAATAAGCCAGACAGAAAAGGTTGAAATCACATGACATCACTTATATGTGGGATATAAACCTAAAAGCAACAAATGAACAGGACAAACAGAGACTCGTGGACATGGACAATGGACTAGCGGTTACTAGAGGGGAGGGGGGAAGGGAAAAAATTAAAATAAAAATGTTAAAAGAGAAAAAATTAAAAAACCTTTTAAAAGTTTGATCAGAAATAACTAAATAAATAGATAGATAGATAGATAGATAAATGATAAATAGTTGCTGCTGAATCTTAAAAAAAAAAAACGAATACTAAGACCTATGTCAGATTACCACCTATGTTTTCATCTAGTTTTATGGTTTCAGGTCTTTCATTCAAGTCTTTAATCCATTTTGAGTTTATTTTTGTGTATAGTGTCAAAGTGGTCGGGTTTTATTTTTTTGCCTGTGGCTGTCCTGGTTTCCTAACACCATTTACTGAAGAGACAGTCCTTTCCCCACCGTGTAGTCTTCGCTTCTTTGTTGTAAGTTATTTGACCATAATGTGTGGGTTCATTTCTGGGCTCTCTGTACTGTCCTATTGATCTCTGTGTCTGTTTTTATGCCATAACCATGCTGTTATGATGACTATAGCTTTGGAGTACAGCTAAAACCAGATTGTCTGATGTCTCCAGCTTTGTTCTATCAAGATTGCTATTGGTATTCAGGGTTTTTTATGGTTCTACACAAAATTTAGTATTCTTTTTTTCTATTTCTTTGAAAAATGCCATTGACATTTCGATAAGGATTACATTGAATCTGTAGATGGCTCTAGGTAGTATAGACATTTTAACAATGTTGATTCTTCTGATCCATGATCATGAAATATCTTTCCGTTTATTTGTGTCTTCAATTTCTTTCATTTAATGTCTGGAAGTTTTCAATATATGGCTCTTTCATCTCCTTCATTCAATTTATTCCTAGGTATTTTACTCTTTTCGATACAACTGTAAATGGGTTTGTTTTCTTTGTTTCTCTTTCTGATAATTTATTAGTGTATCGAAATTCAACAGATTTTTGTGAATTGATTGCATCCTGCAACTTGACAGAATTAGTTTATTAGTTTTGACAGTTTGTGTGTGTGTGTGTGTGTGTGTGTGTGTGTGTGTGTGTGTGTGTGTAGTCTTTAGAGTTTTCTATATATCATGTCATCTACAAATAGTGATGGTTTTACTTCTTTACAATTTGGATGCCTTTTATTTCTTTTTCTCATTTGAGTGTCTGAAACAAATTAGTCTTAACTTTATCAGAACATGCTCAGTGAATATGATAAGGAGTTCTGGCAATACATATGTCTTTTATCAATTTCTAAAAATCTAAAGTGGCAGAACCATATACAAGCACTCAAACTAGCAAAAACATCAATTATGATAATCTACAGAACAGAATTCATGGGAATGAGGAAAGGATTGCACACTTTCACCACTGAATATGATGTCAGCTGTGGGTTTGTCATACGTGGCCTTTATTACATTGAGGTACATTCCCTCTATATTCACTTTGTTGAGAGTTTTTATCACAAATAGATGTTGAATTTTGTCAAATGCTTTTGAGATAATGATTTTTATGTTTCATTTTGTTAATGTGTACCATGTGAGTTAATTTGTGGATACTGAACCAACCTCGAGTCTCTGGAATAAATCCCTTTCGATCATGCTATATAATCTTGTTAATGTATTGCTGAATTTGGTTTGCTAATATTTTATCGAAGATTTTTGCATCTATGTTCATCAGAGATATTGGCCTGTAATTTTCTTTACTGGGGCGTCCTCATCTGAGTGTTTTTTGTTATTGTTGTTTGTTTGTTTGTTTTTAAATCAGGGTCATGCCGGCCTCATAAAATGAGTTTGGAAGAATTCTCCCCTTTTGTATTTTTTAGAAGAGTTTGAGAAGAATTGCCCATTTGGTAGGGTCACCATGAAGAACTTTCGTTTGTGGGAAAGTATTTTGATTCCTGTTTCAGTCTCCTTCCTGGTGATGGGCCTGTTCATATTTTCTATTTCTTTCTGATTCAGTCTTGGTAGGTTGTGTGTTCCTAGGAATTTATCCATTTCTTCTAGGTGGTCCAGTTTGTTGGCATGTGATTGTTCATTTAGTTATTGGTCATTTAATAATTGTTAATCCTTTGTTTATCTGTGGCATCCATTGTAATATCTCCTCTTTCATTTTTTCATGTGTTCTACTGTGATCGTTATAATTATCCACTATTAATCATCATGTTTTCTATATCTCAAATCTCTAAGTACGCATATTATAGTACAGAGAACATTTTGTTTTTTTTTTCTTTTAAAAAATCTTTTATTATGGGGGTCGTTCCATAGAGTACTGGTTGGCACGTCTGTTTTACACACAGAAGGTCCTGGGTTCGAGCCCCAGTGGAGCCACAGTCCATACCCCGGGTGCACCAGGCCCCAGTTGTGCCAGGCCCTGGGTGTGCGCCATGAGTGCGTGAGAGGAGACGCCCTGCCTTCAGAGATCCAGTTCTTAAGGGGAGACGGCAACATCCGTAGGTCAGGGGTGGAAGTGGGCGGGGGTGGGGGGAATTAAAAATAAAACTTTTATTATGGAAAATTTCAAAACTATATATAAATAGGGAAAATGATATAATGACCCCCAAATATCCATTGGTTAGCTTCAATAATTATCAACCTGTTTTATAGAGTCTATCTGAAACATGTTTTTACAATTCAATGAGTTTTTTAAATTATAGTTGGCATACAATAATATATTAGTTTCAGTTGTACAGCATAGTGATTAGAGATCTATATAACTCACAAAGTGATCACCCCACTAAATCAAGTACCCCTCTTCTTCCTTACATATTTATTACATTGTTAACTACTTTCCTTATACTATACTTTATATCTCCATGTCTATGTCGTAACCATCTATTTGTACTTCTTAATCCCTTTGCCCTTTTTCGCAATCCCCCCAACTCCCCTTCCATCTAGTAGCCCTCAAAATATTCTCTGTATCTATGAGTTTGTTTCTGGTTTTGTTGTTGTCATTTCTTTAGATTCCATGTGTACATGAAATCATGCAATATTTGTCTTTATCTGACTTACTTCATTCAGTGCAATACCCCCTAGGTCCATCAAGGCAATATCTTTTTCCATCTCCTTCCTTTTAGTCTGTGTGTGTCTGTCAATCTGAAGTGAGTCTCTTGTAGGCAGTACATGTAGGGATCTTGTTTTCTTATCCATTCTGCCACTCTATCTTTTGGTTGGAGCACTTAATTCTTTTCCATTTGAGGTACTTGTTGATAGGAAGGTAGTTATTCCCATTTTTTATTCATGTTTTTGATACATGTTTTTTCTTCTTAAATACTGGCTTTATGTTGATAAATTCCTTTAGCTTACTTTTGTCTGGGAATCTCTTTATCTGTCCTCTAACTCTAAATGATACCTTTGCTGGTAAAGTATTCTTGGTCATAGATCCTGAGTTTTCATCACGTTGAATATTTTGTGCCAAGCCCTTCTGTCCTGCATAGTTTCTTTTGAGAAATCAGCTGCCAGTCATATGAGTGCTCTCTTATAGATAACTAACTGCTTTTCTCTTGCTGCTTTTAAGATTCTCTCTTTGTATTTGACCTTTGGCGTTTTACTTATGGTATGTCTTGGTGTGGGCCTCTCTAGGTTCCTGGTTTTTGGGACTGTCTGAGCTTCCTGGGGGTTTATGTTTATTTCCTTCACCAGGTTAGGGAAGTTTTCCATCATTATTTCTTCAAATATATTTTCAACTTCTTGTTCTCCCTCTTCAGGTACCCTTATGACATGGATACTTTTACATTTAATTGTGTCCCATAGGCTCTTCAAATTATTATTATAGTCTTGGCTCCTTTTTTCTTGACATTCTGATTGAGTGTCCTTGGCTTCCCCATCCTCTATAACAGTGGTTTGATCCTCTTCTTTATCCACATTTTTTATTCCCTCTAATATACTCTTTATCTCAGATAATGTGTTCTTCATTTCTGACTGGTTCCCTTTTATAATTTCCATTTCTATTTTTATGTTTTTTATCTCCTTGTTAAAGTTCTCACTGATTTCATCTACTCTTCCCCTAAGTTCACTGAGCATCTTTATAATCAGTGTTTTGAATTCTGCATCCGTTAGATTGCTTGACTGCAATGATCTCTGTTCTGTTCTCTCATATGGTTTCTGCTTCTTTGTCTTCCCATTTTGGCTGCCTTTCTGTGTCTATTTCTGTGTACTAAGCAAAGCTCCTGAGTCTCCTGGTCGTATTACTGTGGCTTTGTGTAGTGGTGTCCAGTGGCAGAGTCCTGAGAGGGGTTTGGCTATAGGCCAAGTTTAGCCCCAGCCTGTGCCCCTCCGGGCCACCTGTTAAGATTCAGCAAACAATCCACAGATGCTGTACTTATAGTCATTGAAGAAGCCATGCCAGAAACCGAGGCCAGTTGTCACCAGTGTGAGCCTTGGCATTGGCTCAGCAAGGCGTGCTGGACAACTGAATATCTCCTCTTTCATTTTTTGATTGTACTTATTTGAGTCCTCTCCATTTCTTTCATGGTGAGTCTAGCTCAAGACTTTTCAGTTTTGTTTATCTTTTCAAAGAGCTAGCTCTTAATTTCACTGATCTTTTGTATGGCCTTTTGAGTCTCTATTTCTGCTCTAATCTTTGTTTTTTCCCCTCTATTCTTCTAACTATAGGCTTTATTCTTTTTCTAGTTCCTGGAGGTGTAGAGTTAGGTTGTCTATCTGAGACTGGTAGATAACTGGTAGATAAATGAGGTAGACATTTATCACTATGAACTTCCATCTTTGAAATGCTCTTGCTGTATCTCACAAATTTTGGTGTGTTATATTTTAATTTCTCTCAAGGTATTTTTAAAATTTCTTTTTTGATTTATTATTTGACCTACTGATTGTTCAGTAGCATGTTGTTTAATCTTCACAAATTTTGACTTTTCCAGTTTTCTTTGTGATTAATTTCTAGTTTCTTACTATTGTGTTCAGATAAAAATGCTTCATATGATTTTGATCCTCTTAAATTTATTAAGACTTGTTTTGTGGCCTAACATATGATCTATCCTGGAAAATGTTTTTGGTGCACTTGAGAAGAATGTGTTTTTTGTGGTTTTTGGATGAAATGTTCTGTAAATATTTAAGTTCATCCAGTTTACCATGTCATTTAAGACTTATGTTTCTTTACTAATTTTCCATCTGGATTATCTATCCACTGATGTAAATGGAGTATCAAAATTCCCTATTATTATGTTTCTGTCTATTTCTCTCTTAGTATTATTTTTATGAAATTTATTGCAGTGACATTGGTTAATAAAACTATTATAGATTTCAAGTGTACAATTGTACAATACATCGTTCATATTTTAATACATTGTGTATTTGCCACCCAAAGACACATCTCCTTCGGTCACCATATATCTGACCTCCTTGACCCTTTTCTACCTCCCCCGTCCCCACTTTCCCTCTGGTCACCACTAAACTGTTGTCTGCATCTGAGTTTTCGTTTGTTTGTATATCTCCTTCATTTGTTGCTTTCTGTTTTATATCCCACATGAGTGGAATTGTATCATCCTCAACTTTTCTGACCTACTTTGCTTAGCATGATAGTCTCAAGATCCATCCATGTTGCAAATGGTAATATTTCATCTTTTCTTACGGCTGAGTAATATTCCATTGTATATATGAACAACCTCTTCTTTATCCAATCATCTATCAGAGGACTCTTTGGCTGTTTCCATGTCTTGGCCGCCATGAATAATGCTACAGTGAACACAGGGGTGCATATGTCTTTATGGATAAACATTTTCAATTCTGGGAGGTGGATACACAGAAGAGGGATTGCTGGGTCAGATGGTAACACTATTCTTATTTTTTTTTTTTTTTATATTTCAACATAGCTCAAGTTACCCTCAAATAACAAAAATAATTGGGTAAATACTTAAAACAATAGGGAAATGAGATGAAAATGTAAAAGGTTTGGAGCTTACAAATCAGTTTAGGATTCTGCCTTAGCCAGTCTACTCAGGTGTTAGTTGACAAAACCTCTCAAAGGATCAAGCATAAAGTTAGCCCCAAGCACAGGCCATATGACTAAGAATGGAAGAAGAACTGTGAACCTTTGTTGTACAGAAGTTAGATAGCAGTAACTTCACATACAGAGCAGATAATTCAGCAAGACCTCGTCTTTCAACTGTTGGTCAATCAGCGACTATTTGCTCAGTGCCCAGGAAGGTGTCAGAATAGGTATTAGTGGTAGCTAACAATGAGAGTTGATTCTATGTCAAGTCATGCTCAACTGCTTCACGTGGACTATTTGGTTCCCAGATTCACACCGTTAGAAAAGCACCATTACAGATGAGGACACTGAACACAGAGGTCACACAGCAGTAAGAATGGGGTTGGAGTATGAAATCAGGACATGCCAATATATGCTTCTCCTTAAATTTATCATGCGACCCAGAAGCACCACTTCTGGATATATATCTAAAAAAGAAATAAAAACATCCTTGTACATGAATCTATATAGCTAGCTCTATTGCTCATAATAGCCAAAACATAGAAATAATTAAAATTTCCATTAACTGGTGATGGCAAAGGTGGAGGGATTATGCAGACATAACTAAATTATAAATCACATGGTTTGAATCTCCATGACTGTTTTGTAACTGCCAATTTGTACTTCTTAATTCCTTCCCCCTTTATCACTCGGCCCTCCCATCTGGCAACCATCAAAATGTTCTTGGTATCTATGAGTTTGTTTCTGTTCTGCTTGCTTATTTTGTTCTTTAGATTCTACAAGTAAGTGAAATCATATGACATCTGTCTTTCTCTGTCTGACTCTACTCAGCACAATTCTCTCTAGGTCCATCTGTGGTGTTGCAGATGGCAAAATGTTCTTTTTTATAGCTGAGTAATGGTCTATTGTATATGTATACCACCTATTCTTTATCCAATCATCTATTGATGGACACCCAGGTCACCTTCATATCTTGGCTATTGTTAATAATGCTGCATTGAACATATGAATGCCCATGTCCCTTTGAAGTAGTGTTTTGGGTTTGTTTGGATAAATACCCAGAACTGGGATTACTGGGTCCTTTGTCTCTTGTTATAGCTTTTATTTTAAAGTCTATTTTGTCAGGTTTGAGTATTGCTACCCTAGATTTTTTGTTTATATGTTTCTATTTTTATGAAATATCTTTTTCCATTACTTTACTTTTGGTCTGTGTGTGTTTCAATCTGAAGTGAATCCATTCTTAGTTTCGTGAGGAACCTCCATTCTGTTTCCCATAGTAGCTGTACCAATTTACATTCCCACCCGTAGTGAACAAGGGTTTCTTTTCCCCCACAAAACCTCTCCAACACTTTCTATTACTTATCCTGTTGATGACAGCCATTCTAAGAGGTGTGAGGTGGCATCTCATTTTGGTTTTGATTTGAATTTTCCTAATAACTGGTAAAGTTGAGCATCTTTTCATATCTGTTGGCCCTTTATATGTTTTCTTCTGAGAAGTGTCTGTTCAGGTCCTCTGACCATTTTTTAAATTGAATTGTTTGTTTTTTCGTTGAGTCATATGAGTTTTTTATATATTTTGGATATTAGCCCCTTATCGACACTGTTGTTTTCAAATATCTTCTCCCATTCAGTTGGTTGACTCTTTGTTTTGTTGATAGTTTCCTTTGCCGTGCAAAAACTTTTTAGTTTGATGTCGCATTTGTTAATTGTTTTGTTTCCCTTGTCCTATAGGTCAGAAAAAATATTACTAAGAGAGATGTCAAAAAATGGGGTGAGGGGAGGAATTAAAGAGCGGGGAAAAAGAGATATCAGAGAGTTTACTGCCTATGTTATCTTCTAGAAGTTTTATGGTTTTGTTTCTTATAAAAAAAAATCTTTAATCCATTTTGGGTTTATTCTTGTATATGGTGGAAGAAGGTGGTCCAGTTTCTTTTCTTTTTTTTGCATGTATCTGTCCTGTTTTCCCAATACCCTTTACTGAAGAGACTGTCTTCACCCCATTGTATATTCTTGCCTCCTCTGTCATAGATTACTTGACCACATAGACGTGAGTTTCTTTCTGGGCTCTTCTGTTCCATTAATCTACGTATCTGGTGTTTTGTGTTTTTGTTGTTGTTGTTGTTTGTTTGTTTGTTTGCTAATCCCATTTTGTTTTTTATTTTATTTTATTTTTTTTGTTTTGTTTTGATGACTACAGCCTTGTAGTACAGTTTGATATCAGGTAGAGTGATACCTCCAAATTTATTCTTCTTTCTCAAGATTACTTTGGCTATTCGGGGTCTTTATGGTGCTACATCAATTTTAGGATTATTTGTTCTAGTTCTGTGAAAAATGCCATTGGTATTTTGATAGGGGTTGCACTGAATCTGTAGATTGTTTTGGGTAGTATAGACATTTTAATAATATTAGTTCTTCTTATCCATAAGCACAGTGTATGCTTCCTTTTTTTTGTATCTTCTTAAATTTCTTAATATCATAACTTTCTGAGTATAAATCTTTTATCTCCTTCATTAAATTTATTCCTAGGGGTTTTGTTTGTTTCTTTCTTTTTTGGATGCAACTGTAAATGGAATTGTTTTCTATGAACTTCCCTCTTCGGACTGCTTTTGCTGAATCCCAAAGATTTTGAGTCGTCGTGTCTTCATTTTCATTTGTCTCTAGTTATCTTTTGATTTCTTTCTTGATCTCATTGCTAACCCATTCATTGTTTAGTGCCATGTTATTTAGCCTCCATGTGTTTGTGCATTTTTCAGCTTTATTGTCATCGATTTCTAGTTTCATACCATTTAGTCAGAAAAGACGTTTAATATGATTTCAATCTTCTTAAATTTATTGAGACTTGTTTTGTGGCCTAACATGGTCTATCCAGGAAAATGTTCCATATGCACTTGAGAAGAGTGTGTATTCTGTTGCTTTGGGGTGAAATGCTCTAAAAATATCAAATCCATCTGGTCTAGTGTATCACTTAAGGCTGCTATGTCCTCATAGATTTTCTGTCTGGAAGATCTATCCTTTGATATCAGTGGGGTGTAAAAGCCCCCTCCTACAATTGTATTACTGTTGCTTTATGTTGGTCAGTATTTGATTGATATATGTAGGTGCTCTTGTGTTTGATGCATAAATGTTTGCTAGGATTATATCCTCTTGATGGAATGATCCTTTTGTCATTATATGATGTCCTTTTTTGTCTCTTATTATCACCTTTGTTTTAAAGTCTATTTTGTCTGGTATGCGTATTGCTACCCCAGTTTTTTCTTTATTTTCATTTGCATGAAATGTCCTTTTTTTATCCCTTTACTTTGAGTCTGTCTTTCGATCTGAAGTGTGTATCTTGTCAAGAGCATATACATGGGTCTTGTTTTCCTTATCCATTCAGCCACCCCATTTCTTTTGACTGGAGCATTTAGTCTAATTACATTTAAAGTGATTACTGATTGGTATATAGTTATTGCCATTTTATTATTCATATTTATGTTTTTTTTCTTCCCTTAACGAAGTCTCTCCAACATTTCCTGTAATACTGGCTTGGTGGTGATGAACTTCTTTAGCTTTTTCCTGTCCAGGAAGCTCTTTATCCGTCCTTCAGTGCTACATGACAGCTTTGCTGGGTAGATTAATCTCAGTTATAGGTCCTTGCTTTTCATCACTTTGACTGTTTCGTGCCAGTCTCTCTGGCCTGCAAAGTTTCTGTTGAGAAATCAGCTCATCAGTCTCATGGGAGCACCCTTGTAAGTGACTAAGTGCTGAGATGAGGGTCTGTTTCAGTGTCTACATCTGAGTCTGTAGATTTAGATCCTGTCACCAGGTGTGTGGACAAGTACGGTTCCATTGAAAATCTTGGGGGAGGTGCTACTGCTCGTCACTCTTAGTTGTTGGGCAGGCAGATGTGGATCCAAAGCACGGATGATAGGGGTGAAACTGAGTCACAAATCTGCTTGAGGGGCACAGACACATGTGCCTGCTGCTGGGATTCTGGGCCCCCGACCATGTTTACAGAGCCGAAGCCTGGATGTGCAGTCAGGTGGGGGTCGACAGGCCTGCACTGGGAGCTTAGAGAAGAGTGTGTCCATTGGGTGTCTGGGTGGGCATGGTGGCAGGAGCACTGCTGAGAAGGGCTGGAGCTGAGACAAAAGCATTCTTCAGGGTGCTGAGCAGCATCCTGGGCCACTACCCACTGGAGGCCAGTAGCACCCAGCCCTCAGTTTATGACAACCAAAATGTATCCTGAAATGGTTAAAGACCCCTGGGGGTGGGGCAGAATGACCTCATGTGAGGGTGATGGGGTAGTTTATCTATTAAGTAGGGGAAGGCAGTGTCCTGAGCAGCTTCAAGCTGACCTGACAGATGGAGGATCACCAAACTGTGACTGGCAGTGCCTAAGGTCCATGTCCCTCCCTAGACATGGACCAAAGCTCCTGGGCCCCAGCACTCACAGAGTCCTGCCCCTCACGTGAGGCCAAAGGCAGTAGCTGGCCAAGAAGTGGAGCTTGGCTGCCCAGAGTGGCACCCCTACTCAGCCCCCAGCACAGCTTTGCCTTGCACTCCCACTTCTAGTCGGGGCTTCCGTTGTAGAGAGTGAAGCCTCTGGTGCTCCACGCAGAGACAGCCAGCCTTGCCCCCCAGCCTAAGGCCAAGATATTCTGGTACTTAGTGAATACGCAGATGAGCCCTGGGCTGGGCCAGCCCTTAGGTCACAGGCAGGTTCAGGGCAGACAGCAGACCCAACGGTGAATGTGTGAGAATGGGTGAGTGTGTGAGTGTGTGTGGGGGAGGGGGGCAAGGCGGGAAGGGGGAGGGGCGCTTCAGAAGCTCAGAAGGCAGGTGTGAGGGATTTGTTTACAGGGGTGAAGCCGGAAGCAGGGTTTCCCCTGGATCCCCATATGTTCAGGCAATAGGATGGACAGCAAACACCACTTTTTCTAAGCCTTTTTCCATATTCACACAGCCTCTTAGAATGATTTGGCCATATTTAGAGCTTTTTATCTTTTGCACGTTTTCGATCTTCCTAACTTCTTTAAAAAATGGCATCATGTGGACATAATTCCCTATAGTTTTCTTAACTGGGACAGTTGATAGAAATCTCACTCTGTTTTAAGATTTTGGGCGGCAGGGAGTAAGGGAACTAGGACACATATTCACCTATAGGGAAACTTCAGTGGTACCAAGTCAATAAAATGTTCTCATTCCCACTCCGTCTCCCAGCCTTTTTGCCCAGAGACAAACATTATCATTTTTTTGACCTATCCTTCCAGATACTGAGTATATACATGTGTGTATGCGTGCACCTTAGCCTTAATGTCAATAAAATAGCAATGAGGCCCTCCTATAGCACCCTTTTAGGTGCTGTGAATATGAATCAGCAGGACCAAGTTCCCTGCTCTCAGAGCATGACAGAAAGTTTTGAGTATCTTACCTTTGGACATCTCTTCTATTTTGAGAAACCCAAAGTCCTCCATTCTGTTTTTCCTCCTGATCTGGTCCACCAGGCATCAACCACAGCCTGTCCCCCTTCTAGGATACACTGTTTTTATCTGGAAACTGGACACCTAGGATGAATCATGGGGCAGCAATGGCCCTAGGCAGGAACTGGAGAACCTCAACGGGTTCATGTGTGAGCAGCCGCTCATTCTCACAAGGTGGCCCCTGGCTGGACTGCGTCCTTGGCAGCACCAGCAGCTTCTTTGTGTGCCGGATTTGCAGGCCACGGAAGGTGTGCCTTCACCAAGTGTGACCGCAGGGACGTGGAGACTCCAGTTGGGAGAACTGGTGCCTTTGTTCATTAATTCTGCTATAAGGGAGTCTGCCTTCCCCCTGCCATCTACTTATTTGTTATTTGTTTTGGTATGGACTTGGGACCTTATTCAAAGGGTTAAAATCCACTACCGTTTTTATTTAATGAGGCACTCACACTGGCCCAGACATGGTTGAGTCTCTGTGTTCTGCTTCAATGTCCTGTTGATCTGTCTCCTTATTTTTGTGAGCGTCTTCCCACTTTCTGGCACAGGTAACTGTTGCAGATTCATCTTTCACCTTCCTTGCCTCAGCTCTGGCATTAACCTTCTCTTCCAAGAACTGTGGCTTGCTTTTTGGTGGTCTGTATAAACCATACCTAAGTGGTAAGTGTATATATCAATACTAGGAGTCATTTTTTTCTAGGTTTTCTCCTGAAAAAAAGTAGAAAATATGTGTGTGTGTATGTATGTAAATACAGACATATGTAAATACTTAGCAATTTACATATATAATGTATACAGAAGTATGTATATATGTACAATATATGTGAAAACATTTCTACAGGTACACAGATTTAAACATCTACATATATCTACACTCTGACACACATTTATATATATAAATAATATATATATAAATAATATATTTATATATATTTATGCTAAAACCATCCCTTGATACCTTCAGTTCCAATCTAACAATACGGGTCACTTCATCTCTCTGCTTTCCTTATATTCAATTCTCCTGGCCCACGTTCTCAATATATTTATTAGGTGTCCATTTCTAATATTCAGAGAAAATATTTTCCAGAAGGCACAGTGACTCTCTAATTGCTGATGCAATCATACAGCTCAGCATGTCTGCTTCTGGTCTTTCCGGGATTGCTGGCTTGTGTTGTGGATGGAGATGACATTATGAATTTCACCAACCCTTTGAGATTTTGAGACTAGCTTTCTGTCCTAGCCTAAAGACAGATTTTTTTTTTTTTTATGGTGTCATTGGTTAATGAAATCCAATAAGTTTCAGCTGTACACTTTAACAGTAAGGCATATATATATATTTATACTGTGTCTTCACCTCCCATAGTTAGATTTCTTTCTGTCACCACATATTTGACCCCTTTTACTCCATCTACCTCCCCCCTCCTCCCCGACCCTCTACCCTCTGGTAACCACTAATCTATAGTCCATGTCCATGAGTCTCTGTATGTTTGTCCTGTTCATTTGTTGCTTTTAGGTTTATATCCCACATGTAAGTAATATCGTGATTTTTAACCTTTTCTGTCCGGCTTATTTCACTTTGCATGATTATCTTGAGGTCCATCTATGTTGTCGCAAATGGCAGTATTTCATCTCTTCCATTGTATATATGTACCACATCTTTATCCAATCATCTATCGTAGGACACTTCAGTTGCTTCCATGTCCTGGCCACCATGAATAATGCTGCTATGAACATTGGTGTGCATTATCTTTTCAGATATGGGTTTTCAAATCTTTGGGGTAAATACTCAGTAGAGGGATTGCTGGATCACATGGTAGATCAATTCTTAGTTTTTGAGGAACCTCCATACTATTTTCCATACGGGCTGTACCAATTTGCAGTCTCACCAGCAGTGTATGTGGGTTCCTTTTTCTCCACATCCTCGCCAACATTTGTTACTACTTGTCCTGTTGATTATAGCTATCTAACAGGTGTGAGATGGTTTCTCGTTGTGGTTTTGATTTGTTTTTCCCTAATAGCTAGTGATGTTGAGCATCTTTTCACATATTTGTTGGCCATTTGTATGTCCTCTCAGGAGAAATGTCTGTTCAGGTCCTCTGCCCATTTTTTGATTGGATCATTTCTTTTTTTGTTGTTATTGAGTCATATGAGTTCTTTGTATATTAGGCCCTTATTGGAGGCATTGCTTGCAAACATATTTCCCCATTCAGATGGTTGTCTCTTTACCTTGTTGACAGTTTCTTTTGCTGAGCAGAAGCATTTTAGTTTGATGTAGTCCCATTTATTTATTTTTGCTTTTACTTCCCTGGCCTTTGAGGTCAAATTCATAAAATCTTCTTTAAGTCTGAGGTCCTTGAGTTTAGTTCTTATGTATACTTCTATGCATTTTATTGTTTCAGGTCTTAAATTCAGGTCCTTAATCCATTTTGAGTTAATTTTGGTGTGTACTGATAGACAACATCTAGTTTTATTCTTTTGCAGGCGGCTTTCCATTTTTCCCAGCACCATTTATGGAAGAGGCTTCTCTTTCTCCACTGTATGTTTTTGGCTTTTTTTTTTGTCAAAAATTATTTGCCCATATAAATATGGGTTTACTTCTGGACTCTCGATTCTATTCCACTGGTCTGTGTGTCTGTTTTTCTGCCAATACCATGCCGTTTTGATTACTGCAGCTTTGTAGTATAATTTGAAGTTAGGCAGAGTGATGCCTCCAGCCTTGTTCTTATTTCTCAGAATGGCTTTGGCAATTCAGGGTCTTTTGAGCTTCCATGTAAATCTGATGATTTTTTGTTCTTTTTCTTTAAAAAATGCCGATGACATTTTGATGGAGATTGCATTAAATCTGTATAATGCTTTAGATAATAAGGTCATTTTAACTATGTTTATTCTTCCAATCCAAGAACATGGAATATCTTTTCCTTTCTTTGTATCTTCTTCGATTTCTTTTAATAGGGTCTTGTAGTTTTCATTCTAGAGATCCTTCACATGTTTACTAGATTTATCCCTAGGTATTATATTCTTTTTGTTACAATTGCAAAAGGAAATAATTTTTTCACTTCTTTTTCTGACACTTCATTATTAGAGTATAGGAAAGCTATAGATTTTTGAATGTTGATTTTTTTATCTAGAAACTTTACTGTATTTGCTTATTGTTTCTAGTAATGTTCTCGTGGAATCTTTAGAGTTTTCTATATAGAGAATCATGTCATCCGCAAATAATGACCGTTTCCTATTTGGATGCCTTTGATATCCTTCTCTCGTCTGATTGCACTTGCTAGGACCTCCAATGTTATATTGAATAACAGTCGTGATAGCGGACAGCCTTTCTTTGTTCCTGATCTTAGAGAAAAGGTTTTTGTTTTCCACCATGAAGTATAATGTTGGTTAAGGATTTGTCATATATGACCTTTATTATGTTAAAATACTTCCCTTCTATACCGATTTTGTTAAGTGTTTTGATCATAAATGGATGCTGTATCTTGTTGAAGGCTTTTTCTGCATCTATTGATATGATCATATGATTCTTATTTTTTAATTTGTTTATGTGGTGTTTCGCATTAATCTATTTGCATATGTAGAACAATCCATGTACCTTTGGGATGAAGCCCACTTGGTCCTGGTGTATATAATCTTTTTAATATGTTGCTGTATTCAGTTCTCTAGTATCTTATTTAGGATTTTCACATCTGTGTTCATGAGAGATTGGTCTGTAGTTTTCTTTTTTGTCTTATCTTTACCAGGTTTTGGTATCAGGCTAATATTGGCCTCACAAAATGAGTTGGGAAGTGTTGCTTTCTCTTCGATTTTTTGGAAGAGTTTGAGGAGAATAGGTATTAAATGTTCTTTGAATGTTTGGGTGAATTCACTGGTGAAGCCATCTGGTCCTGGACTTTTACTTTTTGGTAGGTGTTTGATGATTGCTTCAATTTCCATACAGCTGATCACTCTATTTAGATTTTCCAAATCATCTTGATTCAGTTTAGGATGATTGTATTTCTAAGTACTGGTTCATTTCTTCCAGGTTATTAAATTTGGTGTTATATACTTTTTCATAGTATTCTTGTATGAGACTTTGTATTTCTGCAATGTCAGTCTTAATTCCCCTCATCATCCCTGATTTTGTTTATTTGTGTCCTTTCTCTTTTTTCTTTATTGAGTCTAGCCAGGAGTTTGTCAATTTTATTAACCTTCTCAAAGAATCAGCTCTTTGTTGCATTTATTTTTTCTATTGTTTTTTGTTTTCAATTTCATTTATTTCAGCTCTAATTTTGATTATTTCTTTCCTTCTGTTATCTTTAGGCTTCATTTGTTCTTCCTTTTCTAGTTTTTTAAGATGAAGCATTAGGTTGTTTATTTGGGTTTGTTCTTGTTTTTGGTGATAGGCTTGTAATGATGTGAACTTTCCTCTTATGACCGCTTTTGCCATATCTCAAAAGTTTTGATATATTGTACTATCATTATCATTCATTTCTATGTATGCCTTGATCTCTCTTTTTATTTCTTCCCTAACCCAGTTATTTTTCAGTAGCATGTTGTTTAATCTCCATGTATTTGTGGTTCTTCCTGCTTTCTTTTTGCACTTGATCTCTAGTTTCAAAGCATTATGATCAGAGAATATGGTTGCTATGATTTCAATTCTCTTATATTTGTTGAGGCTATCTTTGTTTCCCAGTATGTGGTCAATCCTTGGGAATATTCCATGTGCACTAGAGAAGAATGTATAAGCGGCTATTTTGGGATAGAAGGCTCTGTAAATGTCAATTTTGTCCAGTTGATCTAATGTGTCACTTAAGAATGTTATTTCCATATTGTTCTTCTGTTTGGTTGATCTGTCCATATCCAACAGTAGGGTATTTAGGTCCCCTACTATGATAGTGTTTTGGTCTGTTTCTCTCTGCTTTTCTCTGAATGCCATTTCGTTGAAATATCATTTTCCACCCTTTCACTTTGAGTCTATGTTTGTCTTTGGAGCTGAGATGTATCTCCTGGAAGCAGCATATGGTTGGGTTTTGTTTTTTGATTCAATCTGCAACTTTGTACATTTTTATTGGTGAGTTTAGTCCATTTACATTTAGGGTGATTATTGAAATACGAGGTCTTCTTATAGCCATTTTATCTTTTGCTTTCTGTAGCTCGGTGTTTCCATTGCTTCCTTGTCCTTATGTTTGTTTATTTTGTTTGCTTTTTGTGGGTTTTGCCTCTGATTCTTCTTGTTTTATGTTATATACTTCAGTTCTGAATCTTTGGTGTATGGTTACCATTATAAATATGTAAAAGATCATTTATACACACATACACACACACACGCACACACACACGCACACACACACATACACACAGTTGTCCATTTTCTTCTGTGCATGCTTATCTCTATTCCCCTTGGTGAATTTGGATCTTTCAATTCTCTCCTTTTCAGTCATTGTTGTCTCAATTTGTCCCTATGTATGCTGAATGTTTATTACTATCTTGCTATAGCAGTTCTCTTATTATTGAAGCTGATAATGCTGTGTTCTTAGTAAGGGTTGCACTCCTCTGCTTCTATTTGCCTGACAGTCACTTTACTCCTAATTACGTATTTTTGTTGTTGTTGTTGTTGTTGTTATTTTGTTTTAGATGAGCTGACCCTTTTCAGTATTTTCTTTAGTGCAGGCCTCATAGTGGAGAATTCCCTCAATTTTTGTATGTCTGGAAAGGTCTTAACTTCTCTTTCATATCTAAAGGAGAGCTTAGCTGGATACATTATTCTAGGCTAGTAGTTCCTTTCACTTAATATTTTGAATATTTCATTCCACTCTTTTCTGGCTTGCAAGGTCTGTGCTGAGAAGTCCGAGGATAATCTAATGGGTTTTCTTTTATAAGTTACTGTCTTCTTCTCCCTGGCTGCCCTGAGAATTCTGTCTTCGTCATTGGTTTTTGGTAACTTTAATACAATGTGTCTTGTTGAAAGGCTTTTTGGGTTGACTTCTTGAATTCCAAGCTCCAGTTCATTCCTTAGATTTGGGAAATTCTCGTCAACTATTTGTCTGAAAATGCTTTCCAGTCCCTGCTCTTTTTCCTCACCTTCGATAATCCCCATTGTTCTTATGTTTCCTCTCCTGATGGTTTCAGCTAGCTCTTGTGTTTCTCTTTCATTATTTTTCATTCTTCGGTTTCTCTCTTCTTCCTTCTGATTTATTTCTAGATTTCTGTCTTTGATATCACCGATCTTTTCCTCCATTTGGCCGACTCTGTTTCTAAAGCTTGCTATTTCATTTTTCAACTCTTGCAGTGCGTTTTTTATCTCCAGAAGATCTATTCTGTTCTTTTTGAGGGTTTCAATCTCCTTGCTCTGCTCATCTAGTTGTTTTTCCAATTCCTCAAATTGTTGATATGACTTGTTTCAGAACTCACTGAGTTTTTTCAGAAGTACCATCTCGAATTCTCTGTCATTTAAGTCGCATATTTCTATGTCTGTAAGTTTATTTTCTGGAGATTTTTCCCTTTCTTTCTGAGATGCCTTGTCACCTTGGTTGTTTCTGGTGTTTAATGGACTATTTCTCTGCCTGGGCATTAATGGAAATGTATTCTGCTTTTTTCCAGAAAGAAGATTTATTATATAAAGATCTCTCTTTAGCCTGCTGCAAAGAAGGCACTTTTCTTTTGATTTCCAATATGTGGTGTCTAAGCCTCTTGGATCCCTGCTTTATATAAAGCTTTAGTAATGCCTTTTTCCTTGTAGATGTTTAATCACATTCACTACCCTCAGTCTCAGTCTCTGTCAGTGTTAGTGACAGTTTCAGTAGTTTTTGCACAAATTCCCCTGGGCTTCCATGGTGATCACTCTTGGAGGGTATGGGAGGAGGGGCCCTCTGGTTCAGGGCATGGGGGCTGTGGCTCAGCCTTGGTTTTGCAATCACGGCTGGTAAAAATCAGCTGTTGTTTTTCTGCCTTCTGCCATGATAACTGGGCCCTGCCCCTGAGTGGAGCTCACAGCTTTTCCAGGCAGGGCTGTTCAGGGAACTTCCCGCAACTTCTCCCCTCCCCCTCCTCCTACAGGTAGCTCCGGTGACTGCAAGAGGCAGCTTCTTTATTTCTCCTGACACCCAGGGTTCTGACCTTTGGTAGTTCTTATGCACAGAACCCATGCTCAGACATACTGGTGTGCAGTTTTGGTGTTTTTTGTTGAGTTTTAGATGTTCAGCTTATTGTTGTTTCAAGGAGAGAGACACCTGGGGATATCTCTCACTCTGCCATGTTTCTCCAAACCTCACTAAAGACAGAATTTAATACTATTCCCCATTGAAATTTTTTTTAAAAAAATGAGGAATCTCCACAGTTTGGCCACAAGGTTTATGTTATTGTTTTGAGTCTTTCTCTCCCCATCACTCATTTCTCCGAGTCTCTCCCCACTGAGTCACATCTTAGATTTCTCCACTAGCAAGTCACTATGTCTGCTTCTCCCCTAAACCAATCTATCGCTAAGTCTATCCCCCGAGTCTCTATACCTCTGAGTCTCTCCCCTTCAGAATCCCTGTTTCTCTGAGTTTCCTCCCAAAGTCTCTATATTTCTGAGTCTCTCTCCCGATTCTCCTTATCTGAGTCTCCCCACCCACAATTATCTGTAACTGAGTCTCCCTCTACCCAAATCTCTATATCTGAGTCTCCTCCCAAGTCTCTATATCTCTGAGTCTATTGCCTGAGTCTCTGTATCTCCAAGTCTATCCCCAAAGTCTCTATGACTGTCTCCCCTCACTGACTCTCTAAATCTGAGTCCATCCCTCGAATCTCTATATCTCTGAGTCCTCGCCAGTCTCTATCACTAAGTTAGTCCCCCATGTCTCTATATCTGAGTCTCTGTTGCCCCCAAGTTTCTATGACTCTCTCCCCCAAGTCTCTCTATCTCTGTCTCCCCCACTCCACTGAGTCTCTATATCTCTCTCTACCCCTCCCGAGTCTCTACATCTCTGAGTCACCCTGCTCTGAGTCTTTAGATCCCTGAGTCTCTCCTCCCTGAATATATCTGAGTCTCTCTGTCTTTGAGTATTTCACTACCAAATCTCTATATCACTGAGTATACCTCTGAATATAACTCTTAGACTCCCCCACAAGTCTCTCTCTCTGAGTATATCTGAGTCTCCCTCGTCTCTGAGTCTCTCCCAATGAAACTGTGTCTCCCCACCCCCCATTTCTATATCTCTGAATCTCTCCCTCCCAAGTCTATTTCTCCCCCCATAGAGTGTCTATATCTGAGTTCCCACCTATTTCTATATCTCTGTCTCTCTCCCCTCCCCAAGGATCTATATCTCTTTCTCTCTCTCTATCTCATTATATTCACCAAGAGTCTCCCCTGCCCATCTCGGAGAAGAAGACTCAGATACAGAGAATTGGAGGAGGAGACTCAGAGCTTTAGAGACACGGTGGGGATGGGGAGACAAATCTAGAGACTGGGGGATCAGACAGAGACTTGGAGGAGATAGACTCAGATATAGAAACTTGCGGGGGGAGCCAGCTATAGAGACTTGGGGGATAGACTAAGTGATACAGAGACTCCAGGGGTGGAGGAAGATACCCAGATATAGAGACTTAGGGGAGAGATTCAGAGATATAGCAACTCAGTGGATAAACTCAGATTTAGAGAGTCGAGTCAGGGGAGACTGAGAAAGAGATTTGGAGGTTAGACTCAGAGATGCAGAGAATCAGAGGAGGGACTCAAAAATATAGGGACTCAGAGTGAGGAGAGACGGAGGTATAGAGACAGGGTGGGATAAGACAGAGATGTGGGGAGATAGACTCAGATATAGAAAAGGGGGTAGAGAATCAGAGTTATAGGGACTCCAGAGAGAGACACAGTGATAAAGAGACTCGGGTTGGGGAGACTCAAATATAGAGACTTGGGAGATACCAGCTAGCCAGCCCGCCTGCCTGCCAGGCGTTAATGTCCCTATTTGAATAACTGGATCATTGGTTGATTAATTGATTAATTGGTTAATTGGATAATTTTATCTGGCTAGCTTAAAAAGAGAATGTTCTGGAAGGTTGTGGGTCTTGCTTACAGAACAGTGAGGAAGACCAAGAAACCAGCATGGACCATTTGGAGGTCTGGCAGCACAGATAGACTTCAACTACTTCATTTCTTCTGTTTCCCCACTTTTAAATTCGCATTCAGTGAGGGCACGTATAAATAACTCACTGTGGGAGAGCACTTCATAAGGTGGAGAGGATGGCTGAGTGCCATCTTGGAGGCTGGCTTCTAACTACAATCAGTAATGGTGATGGAGGGGTTGTGGAAGTAGATTCTCAGAAATGGATTATTTACAATAAGATAATGAACATATTCATCACCCTCAAAAAAAAAAAAAACACAACAACAACAACAAGTAGATTCTTCTCCAAAACTTCCTAATGAAAGCACAGCCCAACCCATAACTTGATTTCCACCTTGTGAGACCCTAAGGAAAGAACCTCGTTGAACCTACCTGGTCTGACATCTCAAATCGTGAGATGATAAATGAGTGTTGTTTTAAGCCTCTAAGTCTGTAGTAGTTAGTTACACAGAAATAGAATGCTAACTCAGAAAGGACCATGGAATCTCAATTAGACAAGGAGGAACATAAAGTCAGGTAGTAGTCTAAATGTGCCAATAAGGTCACAGAATTATGTGTGTGAATTGTGTGCATTGAAAGGATGGAAAATTTGAAGGGACAGGGGCTAGTGATGAGAACAAGGACTATTGATATCAAGATTTCAAACATAATGCAGTTTCTGATGGTGACAAAATCTGGATAGATAGATTGGTAGATTGATGGATGTATAGATTGATAAATATATAGTTGGATGGATGAATGGTGGGATGGACAGATGGATGGACAGTCGGATGGATGGATGGATAGAGGAAAAAAAGAATGTTCCTTTAGAATAAGATATTCTAAACTGATCGGTTGTTTAGAAATTTAAAAGGCAAGAAAGTTCATCTTTCATCTCTAATCTCAAATAAAAGAAAGATGAAAATTGAGTTAACTGCATGAATTAATATTCTTTTAATTGCTTAAGTTAAATTGACTGAAAAAATCAGTTTTGTTTTTCTTTGGAAAACTTTTCATATTTTCAACCATAATACCTCTAAATTTTTTTTAAAGTTCTTCAAATGTGGTTCTAGTCCAAGGAAGTATCAAAAGTTTGGGCATTTTGTTTAGCTGTACCTTCAAAAAAAAAAAACATATTCAAGTATCAAAAGTTTGGGCATTTTGTTTAGCTGTACCTTCACAAAAAAAAAAAAACTCTTTAAAAACAAAACCCAGCAAACATACAAAATTTCAACTAAATCATACCCAAGAATATATCTCAAGAACTCAGTTCATGTTTATAAACTGAATAACTGAAGTAACAATAAGATCTAAAGTGGCATCAGAATTAATATTAATTAATAAACACGACTTTAAAATATATCAACAATCTAAAAAGGAAATACTCTATCCATGAGTTATGACGAATGTGAACTTATATATGTTTACTTAAAAGATGGAATAAACATCCATCCTGAACCCTTAAGAGCAGTTAGCCCTGTGTTGTCTGATTATGTCAAGAATCTTCAACTATTTCTTCCCATTGACCAAATAACTCTGCTGCTGGGGATTCTCCATAAGGCTGGAAGTAGCAAAGCACAAAACAATAGGTATACATGGATTTTTGTGTAAAAATAGAAATGAGTTGAAAGTTCAATAAGCTCTGAATGGCAAATACATTCTTATGTATCCATACAATGAAAATTTAAGCTGTCATTATAAGTCATGTCTCTAAAGAATATTTAATCAGAGTATGGGCAGTGCTGATGAAATAATGTTAAATGAAGAACATGATATGCATATATGAATTTTGCCTGTTTTGTTTGCTGCTGTATCCCTGGCACCTGAAACAATGCTTTGCACATAAGAGACATTCAGTTAAAAATTGTTGAATAAGTGAATAAATAATGGCATGCTCACAATTTCATTAAAAGTGTTTTTCATGAATATATTTGCATTGAAAAACATGGATGAAAATGTTCCAAAATATCTACACATAAATTATTAAAATTAATCAGACACATTGGCAAGATCGAAGGATAAAGGGGTAAATGTGACATTTAGCAGAAGCGCTTAGGGTGAACATCATCATCTTATTCCCAACATCACAGGAAATGTTTTCAGTACTTCACTGTTGCTTTTGATGTTTGCTGAAATTTGTTGCTGGTTTCCTAAATTTTTTCATCATTAATGAATGAAGGTGATATCAAACTTTTTTTTGTTTTGGTCCTGACGAGTCATCTTGGTCATGATGTGTTATCCTTTTATACATTGTTGGATAGAATGTGGCAACATTTTGTTTAGAATTTTTATGTTTATTTATGATGAGATAGGCCTGCCACTTTCAATCAAATAAAGCCTGGAAGGCTAAAAATAAAAAAGACATCCCCATCTTTTGATAGGGAATGAGTGATCAAGAAGAAGAATCCATTAGCATTTTCACATGAGGCCCAGTGGCCATATGGACCCTCAGCTCCCCAGAAATCCATGGAATTTTCATTGAGCTAAATGCCAAGCTAGACTCCAGGCAGTATATGCACCCAAGTATCTAAGGAATGGAACGAGATTGTGGAAGTGCCCATTTCCACACCTAGAACACCTAAGTAATAGCAATTTGTTTTTGTAAATTGTCATCTCTAGATTCTCTTATTAATGTGCTTTTCCCTAAACTGGGAGCTATCAGGGAGGGGCTGACCAATCTTGCAACCTCATTTATTTTGCTCTTAAGTCCTCCAACAGATTGAATGAGGCCCACCCACAGTATGGAAGGTAATTGGCTTTACTTAGTCTACTGATTTAAATATTGATCAAATCAACAGAATACCTTCACAGCAAAATCTCGACTGGTACTTAACAAATGGGGAACCATAGCCTAGTCATGTGGACTCATAAAATACATATATATGTATAGAGAGAAGAAGAGAAAAAAATTATTATAATATGTACTTCATTGATATTACAAAATATTTACATAAAATTTATATTTTAAATATATAGAAAATGTATTATACAAAATATATCACATGAAATATATGATCTATATTATAAATTAATTGATGTTGAACCCAGACTGATACACAGGCCTAAGTTGATGTGATCTGATCTAGGAGAGAGAACTATGTACACAATATTTTTGAGACGCACATAGGCACTGGGAGAAGATGAAGTTAATTCAGTGGGACTTGCAGATGGATTGGAGGCAGGGACTCCAGAGAAGGAGATAAATGAGGAACCACTTCTGGGTTTTCGTCAACTTGGTGGATCTCAATGGCATTTACTGATCTGGGGCAGCCTGGAACAAAGTGGGTGAGATCAAGGTGGTTACTGTCATCATCCAAGAGCTGTACAGGGCAGTGTGGACCGTTCTGGGGGCAGCAGGAACAGAGGAAGAATTGAGGAGATGTTAGTGAGAGACAAAGTGAGAAGAATAAAAGCACAGAGAGCTTGTGCTTAGGGAAAAGGAACAACTAGGACATTTTATTGTCTCTCCAGTGGCCAGATGAAACTCAGCTCAAAAATCGTCAACAGAATTTTCCACTGAGCTAAAGGTCAGGCTGGATTCCAAAATTTATACACATCCCATGTAATTAAGGAAGGGGAAGGTTTCTCTTAGGCACAACACAATGAAGACAGTATTCCAGACATATCTGCTTAAAATCATATTTGCCCGAACACCCACCTGTTTTGCAAATTATGCCTGGACTCGATCCTCCACTGATTTTCATCCAAATTTTGAAAACTGACAACACCGAATTCTTTATTTAGAAGTGTTTATCTTGGTGTTCGCCATACAGTAAGGGCTCAGTTAAAAGCTTCTGGAATCAATTACCCTGATGTCATCAAGGAAGGAGTGAAATGGGGTTTTTTTTGCATTAACTTGTACCTTCCTTTTAAAAATATATTTTATAATTACCTAAGAACAAATCTATACATACATATGTAGACACATATCCATAAATAAAGTTGGATTGACAAACTTGAGTAAAAGTTTACCTTCATTGTTATCAAAGTCATCTCTTTTCACCTCCTGAAGTATCCATGAAGCAGCATGATTCTAGGCTCCATTTTACAGGTGAAGAAACTGAAGCTTGAAGAGATTGTCACATAACAGCAAACAGCCGCAACCACTTTGCTCAGCTAACACCCCTTCAGCTGCATCTCCACCTCCTGACACTGTATTCTTTAATCACGCTCTCTTCGTA
Source organism: Pteropus medius (assembly GCF_902729225.1). Taxonomy (NCBI): domain Eukaryota; kingdom Metazoa; phylum Chordata; class Mammalia; order Chiroptera; family Pteropodidae; genus Pteropus; species Pteropus medius. The sequence continues at coordinate 334,367 of NW_024349142.1, read as the reverse complement.
ATCTCACATAGGCCAGCAGCTTTGATCACAAACATGCTGATGGCTCAAAAATGCATATCTGGGTTAGACAGCCGGAATAGGGTTGTCAGATTCAGCAAATAATGATGTAGTGTGTCCAGTTAAATATGAATTTCAGATCAATAACAAATAATTTTTAACAAACTTAATTTTAGAATGAATTTAGCTTTGGAAAAAAGGTGCAAACATGATGAGATAGTGCCCAGTACCCCAAACCAGTTTCTCCTATTAGCTAGCGCCTTACATTAATATGGTTGATCACAGCTAATGAACTAATATCGATACATTATCATTCACTAAAGTCTATACTTCATTCACAGTTCCTTTGTTCTCACCCAATGTCCTTTTTCCATTCTTAGACTCCATCTAGGACACCACATTACATTTAGTCGTTACATCTCCTTGGGCTCCTCTTGGCTGTGACAGTTTCTTAACCTTCTTGTGTTTGGACTGGGATTATGAGTTTTGAGGAGGAAGATCACAGAGGAGAAGTGCCATTTGTATCACACCACAAGGGTACATACTGCTGATGTTGACCTTGGTCACTGGGATGAGGTGTATTTGTCAGGTTTCTCCACTGGAAAGTTATTCTTTTTCTCTCTATTTCTACACCGTCCTTCTTTGGGTGGAAGTCACCAGGCACAGCCTGCAGTTAAGAAGGGGAGAGTTAGGCTCCACCTCCTTCACGGAGGTTTGTCTATATAAATTATTTGGAATTTTTCTGTACAAGAAATTTGTTCTCTCCCCAAACATTTTTTTTAGTGTGTCTATGCATCATTCAAGACATACTTGAGCTAAAAACTTATATGTCATTTATCTGAAATGCAAATTTAACTGGGCATCCCATATTTTATCTGGCAACCCTACCTGGGACCCATATATTTATCTGCGTTTTTGACATCTTCAACTTTTATTTCTAATAGGCAAATCAAAATGACAGTGCCGATGTTAAAATGTGTAGATGTTGCCATCTTGGCTCCCTCCCCATCATTTATTGATGTTCCCCAAAATTGTGGCTATAGTGTGCCTTTTTTTTATCACAAATCTGAGACATGCCACATGGGTTGCACTTATGATTAAGCAAGGGTTAAAAAGGCAAATGTCTACAGGCAGAGCTGAAGAGCGGCTGTAAGGCACAGGCCAGCTGGGGCCCATACCACTGGTCAAGGCCTCACTAGGATTTGTTAGTGCCCTACAAGTTGTTAGGTATTTCAAGGGTCAGGCACATAGATGGCCTATGGAGTTGGCAGAGTTAAAAGATAGTAGAATGGGGCAGTGGGTGTAGCATGGCGTTAAATCTCATACTATAGTGTGGGGTTTCTCAACCTGGGCACCACATTGCCCTGAGAAGCCCTTGCTCCAAATAATACAGATTTCTTTTTTCTTTTTTGTCCTTTTTCATTTTTCATCCTTATTTTTTTCTTCTTTTGAAATAAAGATTTCATCGTGCAAGGAAGAATTAAAGTCATCAACATATGGGTCGAGTTAAGAGCCCATTGGGACATTTGCATAAATTAATGTCTGTGTAATTTATGAGAACAATAACTGCTTTCCTGAAGACACACATGCCTCCTTTATTTAATTACCTTGCCTTTAAGGAATGAGCCTGTGCCTGTGAATTTCTATGTCAGTTGCTCTGTGTTGCCACCTAGTGGTGGTAGAAGCCAACTAAAAAAAGAGTCTTTGTAAGTGTCTCCAATGGAAAGTAGACTGGTTTGGGGTTATCTTTCCAACCCAGGGTTCTTCCCTGTTAAATCAAGTTCCCACAGATAGACAATTTTCTGATTCCTTAATCATTGCTTTTACCCTTGTTAATGTTTCTTAAATTTGATTTGATTTAGATATTTAATTTGATTGTTTTGATGCTTTTTCATATATGTATACACTTGTGAAACCATTACCACAATCAAGATAGTGGATATGTACATCATCCTCAAAAGTTTCCTCCTGCCCCTTTTTAACCCTCCTACACACCCTCCCACAACTCCGTCCCCAGAAAAACACTACAGATTAGTTTGCATTTTCTAAATTGTTATATGATACATACTTTAAAATATTTTGATTTTTTAATTATAGTCGACATTCAGTATTATATTAGTTTTAGGCATACAGCATGGTGGTTAGACACTTATGAAGTGATCCCTCCGATTTGTCTAGTACCCACCTGGCACCATATACAGTTGTTACAATACTAATGACTATATTCCCCGTGCCGTACTTCAGGAGTCCCCAACCTTTTTGGCACCAGGAACCCGTACTCCTGTGAGAATCTAATGCCTGATGATCTGAGGTGGAGCTGAAGCAGTGATACTAGGGCTGGGGAGCAACTGCAAATACAGATGAAGATTGCTCTCTCTCTGGTCACTCACCTTCTGCTGTGCAGCCTGGTTCCTAAAAGGCCAAGACCCATACTAGTCCGCAGCCTGGGGGTACTTTACATCCTCGTGACTATTTTTACAACTGCTAATTTGTACTTCATCCCTTCACTCTTTTTAAAAATTTTATATTATTAGTTTCAAGTATACAGTACATTGGTTAGACATTTTTATAGTTTATGAAATGATCCCCCGATGGCTCTTTCTCCCCTCTGGCTCTACACATAGCCATTACATTAGTCCTGACTACATTCCTTATGCCATGCTCACCATCCCTTTGACCCTCTATCAACTCCTAATTTGTCCTCCTTTAACCCTTCACCACTTTCTCTCAGTTCACCTTTTTTCACTCAGTCCCTCAATCCCCCTCCTATCTGGCAACCATCAGTTTGTTCTCTGTATCTTTGAGTTTGATTCTGTTTTGTTTGTTCATTTATTTTATTTTTTAGATTCCATATATAGTGAAATCATGTGATATTTGTATTTCTCTTTCTGACTTATTTCACTCAGCACAATACTCTCTAGGTCCATCCATTTTGTTGCAAATAGCAAGATTTCCTTCTTTTTATGGCCAAGTAATATTCCACTGTGTATATGTACCACATCTTCTTTATCCACTTGTCTACCAATGGGCACTTAGATTGCCTCCATATCTTGGCTATTGTATGAGAAAATTCATGCTGGGGAGAGTTTATGAGTGCAATCCATGTGGCAGTTCCTTCATCCGGAAGAAAAATCTCATTCAACATATAAAAATCCATACTGGAAAAAAAATTCTGTGAGTGTTTGGAATGTGGGAAAGCCTTCAGTAGCAAGTTAAATTTTGTTAGACACCAGAGAAAAATTCACCACAGGTGGGAATCCCATTTACATGGGAGGCCACAGTCAAACTCCAGGGAAGAAAATGTGGGATGCCTTCAGTTATTGCTTAGCCTGGAACAGCCACTCAGGAATTCATACTGAAATGGTCCGTAATGTGAAGGCTGTGTGTGTGTGAGGGCAGAGAAGCTGGACATGTTATATGAGCAGATCAGGAGAAAATGTGTGATGTAGAAATTTAGAATGAATGAGACTGTGAAATGGAAGCAGATAAGGGAAAACTTTGGAAAGAAAGAGTCCCCTGGAGCTCGGGCAGATTCATGGACATGTGAGTAGTGAAGTTACACAGAGCTGCACATCGCAAAGCGGATCCTGTTTACAAAATGAGCAGAATTGGTCTATGGCCATGCCATCCTGAACGTGCCCGATCTCGTTTGATCTCAGAAGCTAAGCAGGGTCAGGCCTGGTTAGTACTTGGATGGGAGACCACCTAAGAATATCAGGTGCTGTAGGTATAAAAAAAAAAAAAAGCAGAGGACCTGAATAGACATTTCTCCAGAGAGAACATACAGATGGTCAGTAGACATGTGAAAAGATGCTCAACATCACTAATCATCAGAGAAATTCAAATTAAAACCACAATGAGGTATCACTTCACACCTGTCAGAATAGCTATCATCAGTAAATCAACAAACAACAAGTGTTGGTGAGGATGTGGAGAAAAGGGAAACCTCATGCAGTGTTGGTGGGATTGTAAATTGGTGAAACCACTATGAAAACAGTGTGGAGGTTCCTCAAAAAATTAAAAATAGAACTACCACACGACCCAGCAATTTCATTTCTGGATATTTATCTGAAGATATCCGAAACACTAGTTTGAAAAGACAGATACACTCCTATGTTCATTGCATCACTATTTGCAATAGTCAAGATATGGAAGCAACCTAAGTGCCTATAAATAGATGATTGGATGAAGAAAAGATGGTACATATATAATGGAATATTATTCAAATATCTTGCTATTTGCAATGACATGAATGGACCTAGAGGGTATTATACTAAGTGAAATAAGTCAGACAGAGAAAGACAAATACCATATGCTCTCATTTACACGTGAAATCCGAGGAACAAAGTAAATGAACAAACAAAACAAAATAGAAATAGACCCATAAATACAAAGAACAAGGTGATGATTGCCAAGGGGGAGCAGGGTGAGGGAAGTAGAACGTAAAAAAAATAAAAAATAAAGAAACCTTGCCTAAAAAAATTAAAGCATCATATGAGAAAATATTTCAAATAAAAAGAAAACACAGAAAAACAAAGGAAGCCCTGTGCTTGGAGTTTAATGCTCTGTGCTCATCATCTTGAAATCATTAATAATTTTATCCTTGAATTTATGTTTTGTAAGTAAAGTCTAATGGAACAAGGGAGCATGCACCAGATGGGCTTAGATCCTGGAGTCAGGCACAGGGCCACCTCTTGCCACCTCCCTAAGAGAAATTCCCAGCTACCTACTCCCTAGTACCTGCCCAGTGACTGCTGCCACTTTCTGTCACTGGCAGGGTCTGAGTACATATCTGGTGTGGTTTGTGCCCCCAGGTGCCTGTGAGGGTCAGCATTCACCCTGCAAGTAACATCATTAAAGAGCAAAGAAAAACACATCATGACGGGGACAGCAGAAGGAGGAGTGGGAGAGAGCCAAGAAGACAGACAGAGACAGAGAGGTAGCATGGAAGAAAGGATAAAAAATTTTTTCCTGGCCTTTTGAGCCACGCTTCTCTTGCTTAGGCCCACTTCCATGTCTGGAAGTGTACTTTCCCTTCTAATAAAACTTTTATTTTCTACTGTAAAAAAAAAAAAAAAGATTTTTTTTTCTGCTTTTTGAAAAAGATACTCCACATTGTGTCCTGGACCCTGCAAATTATGGACCCCCCCTTGCCTAGAGCAACAGGGCAAAGCCAGGTCCTCTAAAAGTCAGCCCAGCAGGACAAGAACCCAGTAGCTCCATGACAGGAGGAGCCGGGAGCCATTCCTCACAACCAGGCCAGCAGTTTCTGTAGAGAGAAAGGCGTTAGTTGAAGTTTCATGGCCAAGATGATGGGAGACTGAGGTGAGCCTGGGGTTCCAGGTCTTTCACAGAGAGAAGGAGAAAAGACAACAGGAAGGAAGGAGCCGATGCTTTTGGGAGGTTGCTGATCTCTTCAGAGTAGACCTAGCTCCAGGGAGCAGGTGGGAGCCCAAGGAAACTTGTGAGAGGGGAACAAGAAAGAGAATTTACCTGGAAAGGAAAAGTCAGCAATAATATAAAGCAGGGGTCCCCAACTCCTGGGCCACCGGTCTGTGGCCTGCTAGGAACCAGACTGCACAGCAGGAGGTGAGTAGCAAGCAAAAGAAGCTTCTCCCATATTTGCAGCTGCTCCCCAGCACTAGCATCACTGCCTCAACTCCACCTCAGATCATCAGGCTTTAGATTCTCATAGGAGCACTGGTCACTGGTATCAAAAAGGTTGGGGACCGCTGACATAAAGGATGCTGCCCTGCACTGAAAAATACCAGCAGATTTCTCCCAGCTCTCAGAGGAAGTTACAATTGTCCCTACTCATTGCCAATTAACCTCAACATAAAAAAAAAAGAAGAAGAATCAGTGGCTCCTGTGTGACTCTGCCCCCCGACCCCTACACACTCCTGGTCACACGCCTAGACTGTGTCCCCTCAGTACTTTCTCCATTCCCAGCTGCGTTCCTTGTTCCAACTTCCAGGTCACCTCAGGTTTGATGGGGTATGCTTCTGTTCAGGGAAAACACTGCAGAGCTTGAGGTTGTGTGTAAGTGTAAGCATTGTGTGTTTATGGGAGTTTGTGAGTGAGTGTGTTGTGTATTTGTGGGTGTTTATGAGGGTGTTTGTGTGAGGGGTGTTTGTGTTTGTGAACGTTGTGAATGTTGTGAGTGTGTGTGGGCTGTTGTCTGTAAAGGTATGTGTATGAGTATTGTATGTGTTGTATGTGTATGGGTGTTTGTCTGGATGTTTTGTGGGGATGTGAGTGCTGTGTGTGTGACCATCGTGCAGAGGTATATGTATGAGTGTATTTGTGAATGTTGTATGAGTGCATTGTGTGAGGGTGTTTGTGAGGTTTGTGTTTGTGTGTGAGAATCCGCTATCAGTTAAAGTGGTAGGTTGGGAAGATACAGCTTCAAGGAGCACCCAAGAGCAGTGATCCAAACACAACAAAGAAATACTGCATCCTTCAGAAACATGGCGGAGTGAGAGACGTCTTCAGATCTCTCCACTTGAAACAACAATAAACTGAACATCTAAATCTCAACAAAAAACACCCAAACTGCACAACAGCATATCTGAGCATGGGATCTGTGCATAAGAGCTACCACATGTCAGAACCCTGAGTGTCAGGCGGTAGACTCGGAGAAATAAAAAAGCTGCCTCTTGCAGAGGCCGGAGCTCCTTGCAGGAAGAGTGAGAGGGGAGAAGTTGCAGTGTCTTCCCTGCCTGGAAGTGCTGGAACTTCTAGGAACTGGCAGCAGGGCCCAGTCATCAGGGCACAAAGCAGAGAAGCGGGATGGGACCACAGAGAAACAACAGTTGATTTTAACCAGCCGCAGTTGCAAAACCGAGGCTGAGCTGCAGCCCCTAACTCTCAATATAGAAGGCCCCTCCCCCCATAACCTCCGAGACCTATCACCACAGAGCCCCAGGTGAATCTGAGCAAATACTGCCAAAACTGTCGCTGACACTAACAGGGACTGAAACTGAGGGTAGCAAATGTGATTAAATATCTACAAGAAAATAAAAAAGACATTTAGGCATTATATAAAGCAGGGATCCAAGAGGCTTAGACACCACATATTGGAAATCAAAAGAAAAGTGCCTTCTTTGCAGCAGGCTAAAGAGAGATCTTTATATAATAAATCTTCTTTCTGGAAAAAAGCAGAATACATTTCCATTAATGCCCAGGCAGAGAAATAGTCCATTAAACACCAGAAACAACCAAAGTGACAAGGCATCTCAGAAAGAAAGGGAAAAATCTCCAGAAAATAAACTTACAGACATAGAAATATGCGACTTAAATGACAGAATTCGAGATGGTACTTCTGAAAAAACTCAGTGAGTTCTGAAACAAGTCATATCAACAATTTGAGGAATTGGAAAAACAATTAGATGAGCAGAGCAAGGAGATTGAAACCCTCAAAAAGAACAGAATAGATCTTCTGGAGATAAAAAACACACTGCAAGAGTTGAAAAATGAAATAGCAAGCTTTAGAAACAGAGTTGGCCAAATGGAGGAAAAGATCAGTGATATCAAAGACAGAAATCTAGAAATAAATCAGAAGGAAGAAGAGAGAAACCGAAGAATGAAAAATAATGAAAGAGAAACTCAAGAGCTAGCTGAAACCATCAGGAGAGGAAACATAAGAACAATGGGGATTATCGAAGGTGAGGAAAAAGAGCAGGGACTGGAAAGCATTTTCAGACAAATAGTTGACGAGAATTTCCCAAATCTAAGGAATGAACTGGAGCTTGGAATTCAAGAAGTCAACCCAAAAAGCCTTTCAACAAGACACATTGTATTAAAGTTACCAAAAACCAATGACGAAGACAGAATTCTCAGGGCAGCCAGGGAGAAGAAGACAATAACTTATAAAAGAAAACCCATTAGATTATCCTCGGACTTCTCAGCACAGACCTTGCAAGCCAGAAAGGAGTGGAATGAAATATTCAAAATATTAAGTGAAAGGAACTACTAGCCTAGAATAATGTATCCAGCTAAGCTCTCCTTTAGATATGAAGGAGAAGTTAAGACCTTTCCAGACATACAAAAATTGAGGGAATTCTCCACTATGAGGCCTGTACTAAAGAAAATACTGAAAAGGGTCAGCTCATCTAAAACAAAATAACAACAACAACAACAACAAAAATACATAATTAGGAGTAAAGTGGCTGTCAGGCAAAAAGAAGCAGAGGAGTGCAACCCTTACTAAGAACAGAGCATTATAAGCTTCAATAATAAGAAGAGAATAGCAACAGCAAGATAGTAATGAACATTTAGCATACATAGGGACAAATTGAGATAACAATGACTGAAGAGGGGAAGATTCAAAAATCCAAATTCGCAAAGGGGAAAGGAGATAAGGCACGCGTAGAAGAAAATGGATGACGGTATATATATAACTATCCTTTACATATTCGTAATGGTAACCACACACCAAAGATTTAGAACTGAAGCACATAACATAAAACAAGAAGGACCAGAGGCAAAGCCCACAAAAGGCAAATAAAATAAAGAAAACAGAAACACAAGGACAAGAAAGCAATGAAAACACCTAGCTACCAGAAAGCAAAAGATAAAATGGCTATAAGAAGACCTCGTATTTCAATAATTACTCTAATGTAAATGGACTGAACTCACCAATAAAAAGGCACAGAGTTGCAGAAAGGATCAACCATATGCTGCTTCCAGGAGACACATCTCAGTTCCAAAGACAAATATAGACTCAAAGTGAAAGGGTGGAAAATGATATTTCAAGCAAATGGCATTCAGAGAAAAATGGGAGTAGAGGTACTAATATCAGACGAAATAGACTTCAAAATAAAAAAGGTAAAGAAAGATACAGAGGGACACTTCATAATGATAAAGGGAATCATGTACCAGGAAGACATAACACTTATTAATATCTATGCTCCCAATCAGGGAGCCCCAAAATATGGAAAGCAATTGCTAACAGAGCTAAAGAGAGAAACAGACCAAAACACTATCATAGTAGGGGATCTAAATATCCCACTGTCGGATATGGACAGATCATCCAAACAGAAAATCAATAAGGAAATAACATCCTTAAATGACACATAGACCAATTGGACAAAATTGACATTTATAGAGCCTTCCATCCCAAAACAGCTGCTTGTACATTCTTCTCTAGTGCATATGGAACATTCTCAAGATTCGACCTCATAGTAGGACACAGAAATAGCCTCAACAAATATAAGAGGGTTGAAATCATAGCAACCGTATTCTCTGATCATAATGCTTTGAAACTAGAGATCAACTGCAAGAAGAAATCAGGAAGAACCACAAATACATGGAGATTAAACAACATGCTACTGAAGAATAACTGGGTCAAAGAAGAAAAAAAAGAGAGATCAAGACATACATAGAAACGAATGATAGTGATAGTACAATATATCAAAACTCTTGAGACACGGCAAAAGCGGTCATAAGAGGAAAGTTCATATCATTACAGGCCTATCACCAAAAACAAGAACAAACCCAAATAAACAACCTAATGCTTCATCTTAAAAAACTAGAAAAGGAAGAACAAATGAGGCCTAAAGTTAGCAGAAGGAAAGAAATAACCAAATTTAGAGCAGGAATAAATGAAATTGAAAACAAACAAAAAAAAATAGAAAAAATAAATACAACAAGGAGCTGGTTCTTTGAGAAGTTTAATAAAATTGACAAATCCTGGCTAGACTCAATAAAAAAAAAGAGAAAGGACACAAATAAACAAAATCAGGGATGATGAGGGGAATTACACCTGAAAATTATGTAATTGTATTAACCAATGTTAGCCCAATAAGCTTAAAAAAAAAAAAAGAAATGCTTTTTTTCTTGGAGGACGAAGCTTTTCAGAGCTCAGGGCCAGGACTGGAATGAAGAGAGAGGCCCAGGCCAGCCGACTGACAGAGGCCGCCATTCTCACAGTTCTAGCATGAGCCCTGAGCCTGAGGTCTCCTTAAACTGAACACCTGTGCCCCGTTGTGCCTGTCCCCAGCCCCAGTCCTGCCATGAATACACCCAAAACAAAAAACACCTAAAAGCCAAGGCTAGGGAGGCACACAGGTGAGCGCCCATTCATTTCAGGCTTCAGCTTTGCGTCCCCTGGCCAGGAAGCTGTGCTCACTCACGGAGACTAAGTGGCTATAGCTCTCTTGTGTCACATCCCTGTACAGGTTTCTCTGTTCAGGGCTCAGCTGTTGCCACTCCTCCTGGGTCAAATCCACAGCGATGTCCTCAAAGTTCACCCTTCCCTGTGACAACAGATTCCCAATCAATATACAGATGCCACTGAGCCCTGAGGCCTGGAATACAGGGATTTGTTCCCATCAAACCACATTTGAACCATATGTACTATTCACTGCATGCTATATGCTGGGGGAAAATCAATTATAGCTGAAATATTGTGCTAGCAAGTCCTAACCTTACAGTTCACTCATGATATCGCCATCTTTCTCTGCCTTCCTACACTCAGTATCCAGTCCCTCAATTTTCCCTCTTGGCTCTTTCTCAGACTTATCCAACTATTTTCATCTTCTTCATCCTTCATGAATCCACACGACCATCTTTTGCTTAGAAGGCAATAGCCTCCAAATTTTTCAAGTTACATCTAGACTGACTCCTTCTGATCTACCATAGTCAAGAGTGGAAGTTGAATAGTGTGAGCCCCAACTTAGTGGCTTTCCTTGCTCTGGGGAAAGAGTATCCATCCTTTACATGGATCATGGCATCTGGCTTTGTCTACTACATTCCTACTTGATGCCTGGGTCACTCCACACTCCCCTCTTTGTTCCAGCCTTATTGGGCTTTTATCAGCATTTTATTGCTGCCAAAATGTCGAAAATCACACTTCTAAAAACAGCTCTTTAGTTGGCAACTGAAAATCTTTTTGCCTTTAAGAGTTGGCTGTGTTTGGCTCACACACACACACTTAAACACATACTCACACACACACATTGTCTCAGACAGGACAATTTTGTATTGGCACGTATGTTCCAGACTGCTGAACTTTAAAAATTGTGAGGGGAAAATAAATTTAAATAAATAAATATATAAAAAATGTGAGGGAATTACTATCTGCACATCTGCATCCAATTTGTCACTGGTCCTTGGATTGCTGTAATTTACCTCGATTCTGACTTTTATCAGTTTATGAATTTTCAGCTAATTGTGCAGTTTCATGAAAACTCTTCCAAATGTACACAGGACAAAATTTTTAAAACACCAATTTAAAAAAATAGATTGGGGTGATACGCACACAGTGCTATCATATCTGGGGCTCAGCAGTAGACCAGGTGTGTGAGGGTAGTGGTCAAGAGCTGCTTTTGCTTGACTTGAAATGTTTTAGAGATTTTTTTTTTCAATATTTTCAAAGAAAATTTAAAGATGCTACAATAGAATTTTTCTTTTAATTTTTTTCAATTACAGTTGACATACAATATTATATGTTTCAGGTTGAAATGTTTTAGTTTTGATAGGAAAGGAAACATCAGAGTGTGTGATGTTTTAATAAAGGTATAGAAGAAAGGAAAGAGTAAATTATACCAAAATGTGAGCGGAGTTTACTTCTGAGCAGTGGGAATGTGGGTGACACGTTTCTTTGCTTGTTTTGATGATACGGATTTTTTTAAAAACTCACCTGGAAATTGCTCATTTATTGTTCTTTTTGAGCCAAGACAGTCTTGGGATGGAAGATCAAAAGGAAAATGGAAAACAGCCTTGAAAAAGCGGAATTTCTTTGGAGCTGCCTGGACATCCAGTGTAGAGGGCTTCACACATTCAACTTACCTTACTAGGACCCTTCAGAAAAGGCCTCATTTGTACTTTTGTACCTCAGTGACCCCTGTCTGAACAGTGCTGACTTCACTGTCCCCCATTCTACTGAGTGGTATATATGTATAGAATTCCCATGACTCATCACAATTTATGTAGCTCTTGGACCCTACTTGTAATAATTTTCCTCAAAGCAAATAATTACAAAAGTGCAAGAAAAGAGTGAAGTATAAGAGATCTCATTACCAGCTTACTTTCACATCAAACAACTGGAAGGAACTTAAACATCACAATGTCAACCACATACAAATCACTCCAGGAATCCACCTTACATGCTTCTCACATGTCACAGAATTTTCAAAGGCACAGTTGCAAATTGAGCCTGACTGATTCCAATGGTCCCTAAACTTGCCAGTGTGGGTGGGAAGGAAAGCCACGCCCTCTCATTCCCAACCTCAGACCAGGCGCCAACACAAGAGGGACAAGTCCTGAGGTGGCGCCTTTCCATAATTTCTGTCTCATCAGAGAAGACCTGGTCCCTGTGTTACCTGTAGCTGTTCCAAAGTCTCCCAAACCGTACAGTTTTCCCCAAAGTGCAAAGCAACACACAGAAAGTAGGCAACCAAGGCCACAATCACCCACAAGATGCTGGGTTCATGAGGGCAGCAAGAACCCAGGCAAGTAAACTCAGGTATTATGCGAATAAATGTCCTTTGCCTCAGAGACATCAGTTTATGAAGGCATCTTATTTTTGTCTTTCATTTTTCTCTGGAGATTAAAAAGAGAGCATTGCAGAGAGGAATAGAGTTTAAGTTTGGAAGGGAATGTTTGGAGGATCCTCTGATTAAATCAGACCTTCCTGATGATTGATTTGTTCTCTAGAGTATCCATTTCTAGCAGAAAAATACTATTTTTGCATAAATACATTTTATGTACTAGTATATGTTAAAAAAAACAAACAACAAACAACAACAACAACAACAACAACAAACAACAAAAGCAAACAAGGTGGCCGGGCAGGGTTTCCTGTAGGAATGAAAGATTTGGTTACTCTTAAAATTTATTAAGTGAGGTGTTTACTGCCAGGTTAATTAAATTTTCTTTTCTTTTTTTTTTTTCAGAACACAATAAACACCTTTATTCCAGGAGCTAAGACAGGAGGAGGATTTATTTGCCTTTCTGGACCTTGATTTTCCTCAGATAGAATTCCAGCTCCTTGCTCTCTAGCACATAGCCATCTGCTCAGCCACATTAGCCTGGTCTTGAAGCAATGCATGCAAGAAGCTTGCCCTTCTGGAACTGCTCCTCTAGAAGACTACTGATTTTGACATTCTTTTTCCTTTCATCATATTTCTTCTGAATTTTATTTGATCATTTTTTTGTTTAAAATCTCTTCCTCCTCAGGAGTCAGCTTGGCACCCTTCTTGAGGCCCAGGGGCAGTGCATACTGGGATTCATACCACTGTCAGCCACTGTCAGCCCAGTGTGCTGTCAATGAGCACATAGCAGTTCTTTACTAGGGTCTTGGTGCAAACCAGTTCATTGTTGGATGCATCGCAGACAACATCAATAATACTTGTTTTGCATGTACAACACTCAGAGCCCCAGGAGAAGTTCTTCATGTCCAGCCTCAAGGCACAGTACTTCTTGCTGCAGCCTCAAACCCCGACTGTGTGTATGTGGTGGGGCCAATCTTAGTGTTGGCAGCGGAGCTTCCTAGCTCATATTTTTGCTTCTTGTGGGAGGGCTTTATCTTGCCCATGATCTTGCAGCGCTTGTGCCAGTTGTCCCAAGAGATGCCCATGGAAAGAGCTCATTCATTTATTTAAAAAAGAGAGATGCAAAAAAGATGAGTTCAAAATTTTAGGATACAAAGAGTAGATGTTATCACTTCATATAAACAAGTGTTTTTCGACTTCAGCATTACTGGTATTTGGACCAGAAGTTTACAGCAGTTTCATTTATCATTTCAAAAAGTTGGAAGCAACCAAGATATCCTTCGGGAGGTGAATGGATAAATAAACTGGTTCATCCAGACAATGTAATATTATTAAGCGCTAAAAAGAAATGAGCTACCAAGCCATAGAGGGACATGGAGGAAATTAAATACATATGACTAAATGAAAGGTGCCCAACAGAAAAGTCTGATACTGTGTGATTCTAACTCTAGGTCATTCTGGAAAAGACAAAACTCTGGAGATAGTAAAAAGATTAGTTGCCAGGGTATGGGGATGATGAACATGCAGAACGCAGAGGATCTTTAGTGCAATGAAAAAACTGTATGATATAGTGGTGGATACATGTCATTATACATTTGTCCAAGTTCATAGAATATACAATACCAAGAGTGACCCTTAAGGTAAACTATGAACTTTGGGTAACAATGTATGTTGATATTGAGGGATGCAATACATGGTTGGGGGCCAGGGGTATATGTGAAATCTTTGTACCTTCCAATTTTATTGTAAACCTAAAACTTCTCTAAAAAATAAAACCTTAAAAAATAACAGGAGTCTGGGGAATTAGTCGGAGGAAGATGGTGGACTAGGTAAAAGCAGGATTCGTCTCCCCCCAGGACCGCATTGAAATTACAACCAAACTATAAAATAACCAACGTAGAGAATCACCTGAAGTCCAGCTGATCATAACACCTACATCTGATAATATAAAAGAGCCACATCGAAGCAGGTAGGAGGGGCGGAGTTGTGAATCGGGGCTTGACCATGGCGGGTGGAGGATCTCCGGGAGGGACAGCAAGGCTACAGAGGCTCTCCTGAGAGAGAAGGGGGTCCTGGTCTCATTTGGAGGCTCTCCAGCACAGGGTCCCAGCCCAGGGAAGAGGAGATTCCAATAATTCTGACCGTAGAAACTGGAGGGGATTCCAGCCACTTGGGTAAGATGGAAGACAACTGAACTCCTAGACGTCCCTTTGAAGGACCCAGGCAAAGGCTTTCTAACTTGCGGATGCTCACCCGGGACACGGTGGTGGGTCAGAGTCTCGCATGGTATTCATTCTGAAAAGGTCTCCATTGCCTGGCATCTGAATGAGGGGTAGAAAGGCAGCCACCATTGTGCCTTAGTCTGGCCCCCCATCTGGCAATCTATAGACAGTACCAGTTTGACCATGCAGACCCTCCTACAGGCCATTAGGAACCTCTGGTCTGAGAGCGGCTTTTCTAATCCCAGTAACGGCAGCCAACTGCTGTGAGCCACGTTTCAGACATAAGGTCAGCCAGATTTCTGCTGCCAACATGAACTTGAGCAGATGTCGGGGACCTGTGGGCTAGTCCCAGACAGCAGCTGGCCTTGCTGTGATCTGGGAACTTGCTGCAGGAACTTAAAACAGTTACCAAATCTGCAGCAAGTCTAAGGCTAAACTGATCTGACTGCCATTGTCTCTCTGAGACCCCGTCCCACCCTACCCATAAATTGCCCCAGGGGGCCCATTGTCAGTGAACTGCCACAGTTCTGCCTTTCTTCTCCCCTAATCTCCTAATCCACTCAGGCAACAAACTTTGGCTGGCACAGGGTGGGCACTCCACGGAAATCAATGACAGGCAGACCTTTGATGCCTGCAAAAGTTGCAATATTGTGTCCGGGTAGCACAGGGATCTATGGGAATGCCCCTAACAGCAGCTGGTCTCACTGTGATCTGTGTCTACAGCAGGAATGCCCAGGCACAGAAGTTGCAGCAAAACCAAGGCTGTATTAGCCGAACGGACTTTGTCTCACTGAGATCACACTTCGCCCAAGCCACAAAGTGCCTGCAGCCCATTAACAAGCAGCCTCTTGTGCCCTGCTTGGCTCTAGGGTTGAGCAGTTAGCACAAACCAGCACAGTGACCACATTTCAAAGAAAACAGTTTTGGACAGACCACTGCTGCCTGTACAAGCTGTGATGTGATATCTCTTAAGGGGATTGCAGGAGTCTGTATTGGCCTGACGGTCCTTGACTCCCTGAGCTCCTGCCCTATTCAGTACACAAAGTGCCTGCTGCACATTGATAGGCAACTGCTCCTGCTCTGGGGTAGCGCATTTAGGCCCAGGGTGGGCAGCAATTGACCTTACTATGAGTGGAAACTTGTACAGCGAGCCACAGAGACAGCGAGGGCGCGTACACTGACACTGCAGTTGCAGGGGGAAATTTACTCACTAGACCCAGGAGACTCCCAAGGCCCCTGCACCACGCATCACGCATATCACTCAGAGGCTCATCCAGTTTCAGAGACTTACAGGCAACTGATAGGCAGTATCAGGCCTTGAGGAGCACTGGTCTCTCTGCTAAACTGCCATAAGTCAGGGACGGAGGATAACCGAGATCTGCCTACAACGCTGTTTCTTCTACTTATCTATAGATCCAGCATAGACAACAACCATAAGCGGATCACTTTGTAGTTCTCATCAGGTAGCCCTGAGCAATCAAAAGCAGCAGCTGATGTTGGCCTATGGGGGAGCCCCTCCCAAGGGATCACAAAACCAATGCATCTGGAGGCTGGCACCAGACCACAACAGAGCAACTCCTGACTAGCTCCAGTAGTGATACACACAAAGGGTGGTTGCAACAAGTACACAAGCCTCCTAGGGCAAATCCCACTCAGTGGGGTCAACCCACACACAACTCTTATCCTGAGGGTGCAGCCAATCCACTCAATTAGTCAGCCAGAACGTTAATACAACCTACTTATCTACTAACAACAATAAAGACTTGGTGACAACAGAAGATCACATACAACCCACACAAACATCTCGTCCAGAGCTCCTGGCACAAGGGATCAGGGAGAGTGCGCCACTGGGCCACACAGGACACCTTCCACATTAGGCCATTTGGCCAAGGCTGAGAGACAAAACAAATATTCCTGACATATAGAAATGAACATAGAGAGGCTAATAAAATGAGAAAACAAACATGCTGTAAATGAAACAACAAGAGAAAACTCCAGAAAATAAGCTAAATAAAATAGAGGCAAGCAACCTACCTGGGACAGAGTATAGAATAACGATTATAAGGATGCTCAACGAACTTATGGGGAGAATAGATGAGCACAATGAGAACCTCAACGGAGAGATAGTAAGCATTAAGAAGGACATAGAAACTATAAAAAAGAACCAGACAGAAATAAGGAATACAATAACTGAAATGAAGAATACACTAGAAGGATTCAACAGTAGATTGGACAAAACAGAAGATCAAATCGGTGAATTGGAATCAAAGTAGCTGAATACTCCCAATCAGAACAACAAGAAGAAAAAAAATTTAAGAGACCTCTGGGACAATATGAAGCATAAAAATATCCAAATCATAGGAGTACCTGAAGAGGAAGAGGGAGAGCAAGGGATTGAGACTTTATTTGAAAAAATAATGACGGAAAACTTCCCTAACCTGGCAAAGGAATTAGACATACAAGCTCAGGAAGCACAAAGAGTGCCAAACAAGAGGAATTCAAACAGACCAATTTAAACAGACCTACACCAAGACACATCATAATTAAAATGCCAAAGGTCAAAGACAAAGAAAGAATCTTAAAAGTAGCAAGAGAAAGGAAGCTGGTTACTTACAAGGGTACCCCCATAAGAATGTCTGCTGACTTTTCAATGGAAACTTTGCAGGCCAGAAGGGAATCACAAGAAATATTCAAAATTATGAAAAACAAGAATCTACAACCTCAGATACGCTACCCAGCAAGGCTTTTGATTAAAATGAAATGTGAGATCAAGAGATTCCCAGACAGAAAAAAGCTTGTTGGTGATGAATTACCAACAAGCCACCATTACAAGAAATGTTAAAGGGTCTTCTGTAAAAAGAGAAGGGGTAAAAAAGAAAATAGAAATAACAAATATGAATAATAAAATGACAATAACAATGTACCCATCAGTAATCACTTTAAATGTAAATGGATTAAATGTTCCAATAAAAAAACATAGGGTAACCGAATGGATAAGAAAACAAGACCCATGCACATGCTGTCTACAAAAGACCCACTTCAGATCAAACGACACTCACAGAAATGAAAAAAAAAAAAGCTGGGGTAGCAATACTTATATCAAATAAAAGATTTCAAAACAAAGGCTATGATAAGAGATAAAAAAGGGGGGGCATTACATAATAAAAAAGGGATCAATAAATCAAGAGGACATAACCCTAGTAAACATATATGCACCCAACATAGGAGCACCTACATACATAAAGAAATTATTGACTGACATAAAAGGAGAGATCAATAGTAATACACTCATAGTAGGAGACTTTAACACCCCATTGACACCAATGGACAGATCTTCCAGGCAAAGAATCAACAGGAAACAATGGGCCTAAAAGACACACTAGAACAGATGGACTTAGTAGTTATTTTCAGAGCATTTTACCCCAAAGCAGCAAAATATACATTCTTCTCAAGTGTCCATGGAACATTTTCAAAGATAGACCACATGTTAGAACACAAATCAAGTCTCGATAAATTTAAGAAGATTGAAATCATATCAACCATCTTATCTGATCACAATGATATGAAACTAGATATCAACTACAAGAAAAAAAATGGGAAAATATACAAACCCATGGAGGCTAAATAGCATGCTACTAAACAATAAATGGGTTATTAATAAGATCAAGGGAGAAATCAAAAGATACCTAGAGACAAATGAAAATGAAAACACAATGACTCAAAATATATGGGACACAGCAAAAGCAGTTCTAAGAGGGAAATTCATAGCAATACAAGACTACCTCAAGAAACAAGAAAAAGCTCAAATAAACAGTTAAAAGAACTAGAAAAAGAACAGCAAACAAAGCTCAAAGTGAATAGAAGGAAGGAAACAATAACAATCAAAGCGGAAATAAATGAAATAGAGTCTAGAAAAACAATACAAAAGATGAATGAATCCAAGAGCTGGTTCTTTGAAAGGATAAACAAAATTGACAGACCCTTAGCCAGACTCTTCAAGGAAAAAAGAGATAGGATTCAAATAAATAAAATCAGAAATGAAAGAGGAGAAATAATCATGAATGCCACAGAAATACAATGGATCATAAGAAAATACTAAGAGAAATTATATGTCAACAAATTGGACAGTCTGGAATAAATGGACACATTCTTAGAAGCATACAATCTCCCAAGACTGAGTCAAGAAGAAACAAAAAATCTGAACCAACCAGTTACCACCAATGAAATTGAATCAGTAATCAAAAACCTCCCAAAAAACAAAAGTCTTGGACCAGATGGCTTCATAGGTGAATTTTACCAAACATTCAAAGAAGAATTATCACCTATCTTTCTCAAACTATTCCAATAAATTCAAGATGAGAGAAGGCTCCCTAACTCCTTTTATGAGGCCACAATTACCTTGATTTAAAACAAAAGGCAAGAACATTACCAAAAAAAAAAAAAAAAAAGAAAAGAAAAGAAAAGAAAAAGAAAACTATAGGTCAATATCTCTTATGAACATTGATGCAAAAATCCTCAATAAAGTAATAGCAAACCTAATTCAGCAATACATTAAAAATATCATACACCATGATCAGGTTGGATTTTTTTCCTCGGATGCAAAGTTGGTTCAATATCTGCAAATCAATTAATGTGATACACCACATTAACAAATCAAAAGATAAAAACCATATGATCATATCAATAGATGCAGAAAAAGCATTTGACGAAATCTAGCATCCATTTCAGCAAAGTGGGAATAGAGGGAACATACCTCAACATAATAAAGGCCATATATGACAAACCTACAGCTAACATCATACTCAATGGGGAAAGGCTAAAAGCATTTTCCTTAAGATCAGGAACAAGACAAGAATGCCCACTTTCACCACTCCTTTTCAATATTGTATTGGAAGTCTTAGCCTCAGCAATAAGACGAGAAAGAGCAATAAAAGACATCCGAATTGGAAGAAAGAAGTAAAACTCTTGTTATTTGCTGATGACATGATACTATATATAAAGGACTGTAAAGATTCCACCAAAAAACTCTTAGAACTGATCAATGAATTCAGTAAAGTAGCAGGTTACAAAATAAATGTTCAGAAGTCAGTGGCATTTTTATACACCAATGATGAACTTTCAGAAAGAGAAATTAAGAAAACAATCTCATTTACAATTGCGTCAAAACCTATAAAATACCTGGGAATCAAATTAACCAAGAAGGTAGAAGACTTGTTTTCAGAAAATTATAAGTCATTGAAAAAAGAAATTGAAGAATAATACAAATGTAATACAAATAAATGAAAGCATATACCCTTTTCATGGGTAGGAAGAATCAACATTGTTAGAATGGCCATACTACGCAAAGCAATCTATAGATTCAATGCAATCTATATCAAAATACCAATGGCATTTTTCAGAGAGCTAGAACAAATAATCCTAAAATTTACATGGAGCCATTTAATATATGACAAAGGAGGTAAGAATATACAATGGAGTAAAGACAGTCTCTTCAATAAATGGTGTTGGGAAAACTGACAGATACATGTAAAAAAAAGAAGCTGGACCATCTTCTTACACTGTATACAAGAATAGACTCAAAATGTATTAAAGGCTTAAATGTAAGACCCTAAACCATAAAAGTTTTAGAAGAAAACATAGGCAGTAAACTCTCTGATATTACTAACAGGAATTTCTTTTCAGATTTATCTCCTCAGGCAAGGGAAACAAAAGAAAAAATAAACAAACGGGACTACATCAAAGTAAAAAGTTTTGTACAGCAAAGGAAACCATCAACAAAACAAAAACACAACTGACTGTTTGGGAGAAGATATTTGCTAATGATACATCTGATAAGGGGTTAATATCCAAAATTTATAAAGAACTTATACAACTCAACAGCAAAAGAACAAACTATCCAATTAAAAAATGGGCAGAAGACCTGAACAGATACTTATCCACAGAGGAAATACAGATGGCTAACAGATATATGAAAAGATGCTCAAGGTTGCTAATCATCAGAGAAATGCAAATTAAGACCACAATGAGTTATCACCTCACACCTGTCAGAATGGCTATCATCAATAAATCAAAAAACAGCAAGTGTTGGCAAGGATGCAGAGAAAAGGGAACCCTCATACACTGTTGGTGGGATAGCCAATTGGTACAGCTACTATGGAAAACAGTCTGGAGGTTTCTCAAAAAATTAAAAATGGATATACCTTTTGACCCAGCAATTGCACTTCTGGGTATTTATCCAAAGAAAACCAAAACAATAATTTATAAAGGTCTATGCACTCCAATATTCATGGCAACAAAATTTACAATAGCCAAGATAATGGAAGCAACCTAAATGCCATCAACAGACAATTGGATAAAGAAATTATGGTTCATATATACAATAGAACATTACTCAGCCATTAAAAAAAAATGAAATCCTACCATTTGCAATGACATGGATGGACCTAGAGGTTATTATGCTGAATGAAATGTCAGACAGAGAAAGATAAATACCATATGATTTCACTTATATGTGGAATCTAAGGAAAAAGAACAAACTAATCAAAAACAGACTCACAAATATAGTAGACAATTTGGTGATAGACAGAGAGGAGGGGTTGGGGGCCTGGGAGAATGGGGTGAAGGATTAAAGAAGTACAAATTAGTAGTTGATAGTTGGGCACGAGTTGATAGGGGAGCACGGCACAGGAAATGTAGTTAGCATTAATATGATGGCTAAGTGGAGGGCCAGGGGAGGGAGGGTGCAATTGGGGGAATTGTTTTATGAACAATATAGATGTCTAACCAATATACTAGAAACTGATTTAAATAAATAAATTTATTAAATAATAATTATAATAATTAATAATAATAATCCCTCCTACCCCCCAGAAATTTAAAAACAAAATTATCTAAAGTAATCTTGGGTCAAAATGGAAATCAATTACCCAAGCAAAGTGCACAAAAGTAGTATTTTAAAGCTTCCTCACACTGCTTCTCTGGAAACTACTAGAGGTGCTGACACACAAGATGAGGCAGTGAACCAAGAAGGGGGGTGGTTCCAGAAAACAGGGAGTCCAAAATGGGGGCAGACCAATGAGAGTCCCCAGGACATCAGCTATGTATGATCTTTGAGAGCAAGGAATCCACAGGGCATGTAGGGATGTGTCCAGGAAGACACACAAAATTTATAGACCAAATATCGAAGGGAAAAAGATGAATCTACATGGGTACATGTGATGTTAGTAAACCACAAAGAGGTAAATTAAGAATAAAGGAAACAGAAATTTGACTGCACCTTTGAAATTTGAGAACACAAAGCAAAGATGAGCTCAGTAGAACCCGAGGGAAGCTGAGGATAGAAAATGGTAAGGTCAGAACAGTCACCACAGGCCAGAGATGCTGAAGATTGGAGGCCATGGGAAACTTTTGGGGTGTCCTGGGAGCATCCAACCTACAACTCAAAAATATTTGACTTTCAAGGAAAAAAAAAAAAAGAAAGAACAACGTACCGCCGATGGAATCCGAAATGATTTGGCAAGTTAATTCCCGATGCCTGTGGTCTTTTCTTCTCAAGAGGCTTGGAACTGAAAAGACATATACTGAAAAGCTAAACAATTATCAAAGTAAATTTAATCAGACCCCTACCCACCTTAGTCCACATCATAAACTAGTCAAGAAACAACTCAACCAGTTGGAAGCAGTCGTCTCCTCCTATGGGACCTCCTCAAACACATTCACCCAAAACCTGATCTGATCAACTCCTATACAAATTCCAATTTTAAAAACATTTTTAAAAATCAATCCAACCTATTTCCAAAGGACATTTTAAAAATTTCATGCAAGTAAAAAACTCTTTCATCTTTCGGTGCAGAACCAAAGAACCAAACCGAACTGTTAAAATCGGGCCCACAAAGCAAAAGTGTCCTCCACTCTAGGGTGTGTCCAAGTTCCAATATCCAAGGCTCTTCCTGATATTCTCAAAATGAAACCAGCAAGCCAGTTAGGTCCCACCCTACTCTAGGTCTTGCATTTCAATACTTGTTACATAACCGATGCCTACAGACTTAGCAACTTTTGAAACTCCCACCTTCCTCACTAGCATCCTAGCAGAGTCTCTCTTCCTGTCCTTTGATTTTTCTTCATTTTCTACCTCAGGACTCTTGAACTTACTGTCTTAAAATGTTTTCCTCCAGGTCCTCACACAATTCATCTGTTCTCTTCCCATAAATGTTGGCTCAAAAATTCACTTTGCCAGAAAATGTCTGATTCAATTATTTACCTCAAAACCACCCAAGTCTCTTCCATCTCCTAAGTATTCAGGCTTTTTTTTGCTTTTTTTTTTTTCTCTAACTTCTGGGTTGGATGCCTAGCCCACCATTACTAACATTCATGTTTTAAGTGCCTTAGTGCAATGTTTTAGGTTATTTCATTTAGGCCATGTACGCTTTCTTAAAATGTCTCCTTATAGTTTTGGTTCTTAAAATGAATCCTTATGATTTCAGTTCTGTTGTGATTAACATTATACTTTCAAACCTGTTGATGTCATCAAATAAACAGGTGCCAGTGTTTGAGGAGCATATTTATT
Organism: Pteropus medius; assembly: GCF_902729225.1. Lineage (NCBI taxonomy): Eukaryota > Metazoa > Chordata > Mammalia > Chiroptera > Pteropodidae > Pteropus > Pteropus medius. Next base: position 311,088 of record NW_024349142.1, on the reverse strand, counting down.
AAATTGGAAAAACAGTGCTAATGAATGAAATGGTTCACAAAAGATCTGTGCCATTAGCATATGTGGCTAGACACGACTAAATTAAAAATAAGTTAAAAATTCAGCTCCTGTCATACTAGTGACACTAGCCACATTTCTAGCACTTAGTAGTCAGTTGTAGTTTGTGGCTACTATATTGGATAGCACGATATCAAATATTTTCATCAGCACAGAAATTTCTATTGGATACTACTGATCTAAAATATCCAATTTAAAAATATATCTCATATGTCATCATACGTGTTTCTGCATATATAAATTTTATAGATTTTCTATTATATAATATGGATTTAAATTTTTATAGAATGAAACTATTAATTGGGTATGAAATGTTAAAATATTAAATATTTAAAATTAGCACATTATTTGAAGAAAACTTTGGCCACATTGTTTACTTTTTTAAATATCTTGCTTCATAACACTTGTTTAATTTTAAAGTACCTTGTCATATGGTCCAGCAATCCCACTTCTGAGTATATACTCCAAAGAAGTGAAAACAGGGACTCAAACAGATATTTGTACATACATGTTTATAGCAGCATTATTCACAATAGGTGAAAACAACCCAAGTGTTATGCGATACATACAAATATATATATTGTATATATCCACACAATGGAATATTCAGGCTTCAAAAGGAATAGAATTCTGACACTTGCTACAAGTAAACCTTGAAGACATTATTCTAAGTGAAATAAACCAGCTGAAGGTATGTTTTGAAGGGTATGTTCCCAGGATGAGTAAGAGAGGCTGATGACATCAAATACACTGAATTTATCTTTTTGGTCTATCCAGTTCTGGCTTCACAGAAATAAGACAGTTGCTAGTAAGATTGGTGCCATTTTGTGTAGTTTCTATACCTAAGGAGGAAAGATAAGGGGGGAAAAATCAAAGAAGCCACTTTATAGATACAAACATGGAAGTAAACTCTTTCCCATCTTTCCAGTCCAACATAAAACCTACTACCTCCTGGCAAAGCCATGCACTGGCCAGCCCCTGGCAGAACACACCTGAGCATTCATTTCTTCATTGACTTACTCATACCTCTCACAAAAGTTTATTGATTGTATACTGTGTACCAGGCACTGGGAAGGCATGTGGTGAACAAAATTCACATTCTAATGGGGTTCCTAGACTCTCCAGGTAGAAAAGTGGGCACTGGAATTGGGAGGACCTGGACTTGGGAAGTTTTCAGGGACTGCAATTATCCCTGAGACTCTATGGAGCCTGATAAGGCATATAAGTTGGAATCTTTCATCACCAAGAGGAAGTTGGAAGGATTGGGCACTCAGAAGTCTCTGCTTTTAGCTAAATTGAGAACAGGCTGATTACTTTGAACTCTCTCATCTCAGAAATCTTGATCTGGGTCTTGTTTCTGTTCCAAGAGCTCATCAAATTCTCTTTTTCTCCCGACACTAAATCTGGATCTCCGATTTTGAAACCAAACCTAATGGATAAAACAAAAAAAATTTGTTAAAGCAGTTGAAGGCATGGAAGCCTCATCATTGCTTTTTTCAGAAAGAAAAGGGGAGAGAGAGGTGGTTCATTGTGGGCCTAATTCCAAAATTATTGATATTCCGTGACTTCTGGAAAAGTCTATCAATTCTGAAGATAAAGCTCAAAACAGCTAGTACCTTCATGGTCTAGTGATGGGTTTCAGTTCATATTCTGAAAGTCCCCATGATCTCTCATTATAAGTGCTGGTCTAGCTTTAAAGTGCCACACCTATATTGCAGCTTTTTCCTGTGCTTAGAAGTCCTTTTCCATCTTCCTTTCTCTCAAAAATGCTATTTTTTTTTTTTTTTACTTAACCCAGGATAGAGTAATATCTGTCTAGGAAGATATTTTCTGTCCCACAAGACACAATTGCTACTCTTGTGCCCACAAATTATATATACATATGCATAGTAGGTGTACATATTAATACACTATACTATTTTGTAAACACTTGTATATTTATATATCACATACAGACACCTACTCCACACACTGACAGAATTATATTCCATTTTAGGATTGATTTAGCAGCAGTGAATCCTTAGGCTAAACGTTTGTGTGGGGGTTTTTTGGGGGGTGGTCTATTTATTTTATTATTTATTTATTTATTTATTTATTTATTTTAGATTTTTTAATTTTTAATTATAGTCGACATACAATATTCTATTAGTTTCCGTTGTACAATACAGCGATTTAACATTTATATACCTTACAAAGTGCTCACCACAAGAAGTCCAGTAACCATCTGTCGCTGTACATAGTTATTATATTATTGACTCTATTCCCTATGCTATATGTTACATTCCCCTGACTTATTTTATAACTGGAGGTTTTTAGTCCTCTTCCCCTTTTCTGTCCATCCCCTATCCTCTCTCTCTGGCAATCATCAATTTGTTCTCAGGATCTACTGAAGTTGTTTCTGTTTAGTTTTGTTTGTTGTTTTTCAGAGTTGAGCTAAAATTTAAATCTCTAAAGTAGATGTATAATTTGAACCTCAGGATAATTAGAAAGGCTGAAGTGCCTGGCTCATATCCATCATTCATTCAATAAATTCTTCAGTGTCATGTGCCAGTCACCGTTCAGAGAGTAATTAATACAACATTGACTATGACAGAAAAGAACTAAAGAAAGTAAGAGAGCAGATCATGTGGGTTCCTGGGGGTAAAATATACCAGATGGAAAAAACAGCTTCCGAAAGTCCCTGGAGTGGGCATGTGCCCGGCATGCTGATGAACAAACAGTTCAAGGCTGGCGTGGCTTCCCTTCTCATTATCTCCATTCTTGGGAGAGGAAACAGTCAAATTCCTTATCACTTACTTGGACTCTTGACTCTGGAACTCCAATGTCCTTAGCAAGTTGCTCTCTGGAATCAATCCCAGGATAAGGGTTGTTCGTAAATGCTGTGATGAGGGTGTATAGCTGGAAGGAAGTGTAGCTGGTACGACACCGTCTATCTCCTCTACCTAGGAAAAGAGTAAGATTGTGGGTCAAGGAATATTTCAGAGATCAGTTTACATATTCCAAGAAGGAACCCCCATGTCTCATCATCTGCATCTAATTTGGAACCTGTGCCTCTTCTTGATAGGGCCTTATTCCAGCCTATTCCAGGAGGAGGTTTCTAGAGAAAATGCAGTGTATGTGTGGGTTGTTGGACTTCCATGGAAAGAGGGTATTCAGGGGAAATTCATAGAAGGTTCATGGACCATATGGGGAAGAATTCCTAGGGGTCATGCTGAACCGTTTGCCAGGACAAGACCCTGACCAGGAGACTCTGAGGGAGAGAACATTCTTTTCCCACTCAGAGTGGTAGTTGGTTCCACTACTTAAGAGAGGTGCTTAGATACCCAACGGGCTCTGCTGGGGGACAGGACTGGAGCAGGCTATTTACTATGAATCTTGTCTTCAGAGAAATCTTGGTTTTGGCTTGCTTCAGAGTCCTTCTCAGGTTCTGATCCTTTCTGAACTCGGTGCCTAGCTCTTCGATTCTGAAACCAAACCTAAGTAAGGAAGAGAAAACGAGAGGATTAAACATGTTTGTGTCATCTCAACCCCATCGCTGCCTTTCTCCAAAGGGAGTCATTCTTACCAGACCTAATTTAGGATTATTACTGATACTTGTCCCATTCGACTGAGTGTCAGGTCAAAGCTTGGCATTTAGCCCCTTCACAATCTGGTCCTGGCATAATTTGCTATAATCTTTATAAGCTAGTAAATAGGTATTGCGATTATTATGCATTTAACAAACAGTTCAAAGAATAACTTTGCTAGATTTAAAACAGAAAGCAACAAATAAACAACAAACAAACTCATAGGACTTGGGGTGGTGAGCACACAGTGGAGTGTACAGATGTGGTATTATAAAGTTGTACACCTGAAATTTATACAATGTTATTAACCAATGTCATCCCAACACATTAAAAAAAAGAACCAGCTCAACTATTCCCTCTTCTTGGAATGTGTACCTGCACACTTCCTCCCCACTCCTGTGAGCTCTTTCATCCTCAGTGTCCATATTTGTGAAGTGAAAACTAAGAGCAACATTCTTATGAGTTCATTCTGTATTGCGCCCTCAGCACAGCACACTGGTATGTAATATGTGCTCAATTAATGGTCCCCCTGCCTTCCTTTCTACTTCTTGTCTTGGAGATGTCTTGTAACTTACCTGGATTCTAGACTCTTCAGTGTTGATTTCTAAAGCAAGCTTTTGTTTGGTGGCATAACCTGGGTAAGGTTTTTGGTTGAATGCTTTGATGAGGATTTTCAACTGATCTTCCGTGAATTTGGTCCGGCTTCGTCTATGGTTCATCGCTGTGGTCTCTGTAGAGTATTTTTAAAAATATTTTTGGGACTAATCCTTTGTGTCTGCTATTGAGAGCAATGGAATCCACCAGAACCCACCAGGAAAGAAATCTCATGTGATAAACACACAAGGATGATTATTGAACTTCTCTAGCTGATTTGAATGCCTTGACCTGGGGCAGGGGGTGGGGGGTAGTCAAGGTCTTGTTTTCAAAAACCATGAAAAGTTGCTGTGTTCTGTTCATAAGGATTAGGAACAACATGTGTCAAGAAAATGCATGCAGTATGTCATTAAAATGATGAAGACCTGAACCCATAGAAATGAGGAGTATGTGATACAGGTACCATTAATTCTTTTCCAGTGTTTCTGGTTAAAATTCCCTGGTGCATATTGATTTATTTTGAAGTTTATTGCTCTTAACAGCAGACACACAAGATCAGTTCCCAAAGTATTTTTTAAAACACTATGGGGAGAACAAAATTAATTTATAAAGGAATTCCATACTCTCAGCAGAATTTTCAAATAGGGAATAAACACTACATTACATGATTTTAGATATGAGACACCTCTTTGAAGTAGCCAAATCTGGAAAGCCATATGTTCATTTTTAGAACATATGATTTTGTAGCAGAATTAGACTTAGTGAGTTACAGGGGATGTCAGAGATTCAGTTGGAAGCATAGAGCTGTGCCCATAGGTAGAGATTTTGATGTACGGAGTTGCTTTGATTGGCACCTCATAAAAAAACAAGTTCAATATTACTTCTTTTCTATCTCTGGTACAGTTTCGCAACATTTCTCAGGTCACTCTCAGAAAAGCCAAAATCCACATTTATGCAAAAGGAAAATCCAGTGAAAACTGCAGCATGGCTACCCATTACATTCCTTGAGCAAAGTAAAGAATTACGAATTCCTTTGGATTCCGGTCTGTAAGGATGCTTTTTTGCTTGATCTTTGAGTGTTGGTTCCTCTTGAACACCTAAATCTGCAATTGCATACCAGTCCACCACCCCCTGGTCTATTGTATTTCATTGAAAGGGGAAGGTTAACTTTAACATCACCCATTGATTCTCTTGAATCTTATCAATCAGGCCCTTGTCTGTATCTCTGACCTCATCACATATGCTGATCTACTTGACTTTACACCCTGGACTAAGTGTATACTCCAGCCATCACGCCTAACTTCTTTCTCTCCCCCAAGCAAATCAGCTTCTTCCTACACCAGAGCTCGGTGCTTGTTCTTCTTTTGCTTCAAACTCTTTCCCCAGTGATGGACTAGCTTGCTCCTTTACATCACTCAGACCTCAACTTGAGCACTGTCTTCTCAGAGTTCTTGCCTAGCCCACACTCCACATCATGCTATCTGGCTTCACCCTGTCTTATTTCCTTCACTGGTCTCATCACCATCTAAAATAATCTTCTACATGTTTACCTGTTTCTGTCTCTTTTCCCTCTCTGGTATGAAGTTCCACAAGACATGTTTGTCTATCTTGTTCACTATGAAATTCCTAGTTGATAGAATTAGGACCCCTCCATGATTTATGAGACCCAGTGCAAATATTCCAAGAAAATTATATTCTAATAGGAATTCTAGGCCCCTTGCTCAACATGTGTTAATAATTTCAAGATAACAATAGCACAACATTAAACCAAACACAAATCCCCTCTAAGCCCAGGGCCCAGGACAACCGTGCCTGGCACAATAATATTTACGCCAACATTAAGTTTGAATTATTGAAAATACTCTCTGAAAAAAAAAAAAAAAAAAAAACCCACACATACTCAAACACTGCAAAATAACTGTCCCTACTCCAAACCAATAAATAAAAATTTAATCAGAAATTAAGAGAAATGATGGTTTGGAGAGAGAAGTTCCAAATAGTCTGTGATAGAATTTTTCTGATGGCAGCAATCTGTCTGAGGTTGGCTTTAGGGTTAAAATCCTTACAGGACTTCACCCATCTTGTACCGTCACTTCTCAGCTCTTTGACTGTATGTAACCACTCTTAGGAGGAACATTCTTGCAGAGTAAGAAAGCTTAAATGGAACCCCAAGCCTTTAAGTATATAAGAAGACCCAAGGATTTCTAAAGTAACCCAGACCCCATAGGGTGTAGGGGATGGGATAAGCATGTTATTAGGGCTTCCTGGGACACTGTCAGGTAGAGGCTTGGAGGGGAGGAGATGAGAAAGAGCTAGAGACAGATGGAAGATAAAGGAGGGGAGCAAAGAGGTAAAAGAGTCAGATCTCTCTCTTCAACCCAGGATCCATGTTTTATCCCCATAAGCTAATGGTTCCTTCAGAGCTATATCAAGATCCAATCCAATTCATCTCAGACTCCGGGGCACAGAGCTTGGCACTAAGGTATAGCTTGGCAGTTCCCCTCCTGTGTCTATGTTCTAGAAGACTTGGCACATGCACATATATGGTTAATGCTAATGGAAATTCACCAACAGTGTTGGTAGTAGTGAACATTTTAAATGTCAAACTTTAGGAGTAAAATTAATTCAGTTGTATGTGACTGAGGACTAGATAACAAAAAGGAAAGAAATTTGAAAATCGTTTCACAATTTTTTTTCTCTAGAAAATATCCCTAGCTCACTAATTCTCAATTGTTTTGGCCTCAAGACCTATTCACACTCTTAAAATTTAATGAATACCCAAAGAACTTTGGTTTTACCTTATTAAAAAGTAAAATAACATCTATTTGATGTCTAGCTTAAGAGAAGAGGTCTGGATTCTTATATCTGCTTCTGGATGTGATCTGTTATAATATGTTTTTTTGATAGAAGAATATGAAGCAAATCTAGCCTCAGACAGATATGTAGTTGGAAAGAGAGCTGTTTTAAAAGCCTTTCAGATCATCATTGCTACTCTCCTTTGAAAGTTTCTTCAACCTTTATTTTTCTTTTCACTCATCCCTCCTTCCCCTTCTCCTTTGGCAACTATCAGCTTGTTCTCTATCTGTATCTATGGTTCTGTTCATGATATGTGTGTGTGTGTGTGTGTGTGCGTGTGTATGTATGTATATATATACATGCACATATGTGGAATATATATGTGTGTGTATGTGTATATGTGTGTGTGTGTGCGTGTGTATATATATATATACATACATACACACGCACACACACACATATACACATACACACACATATATATTCCACATATAAGCTAAATTATATAGGATTTCTCTTTCTCTTCTTCAACTTTCTTAAATGTTAGTTGCCATATGGAGTCTGAAACCATTTCGTTGAACTTTTTCATTTGGTATTATATTGAAATGCATTTGGAATGGATCTTTCATCCATGCATAATTTTGTAGCCTCATGTATTGATTTAAAATCAATTCTGCACATTTTACAAAAATTGGCATTTTATTATACAATACCAAGAAATCACATTCATTAAATTTACAGCTGTTAAAAATGTCAAGTCAAGTCACTGGCCTGTTCCAATTTGATACATTTTTTCATACTAATTGGCATTGTAAAATTATTTTATGATTATAAAATACCTGTGTATATTTGTATAAAGATGTGAAATAAAATTTTTATGAAAGTGTTCGTTGCTTAGTAATACTGTATATGTGGGACAAATTCAAAAATTATAAGTAACCTGAACTGCCTTTCTTTTTATTTTTATCAAGCCAAACTAAAGTTTTTGATGTTTTTATATATTCTGTGTCACATATAATCTCAGATCAGCAAAAGATATTAGAGCTCCCAAATACTGCAGTGTAAATGATTGTGTCCCTACCATTCAGTTGATGCTCCAAAGAAAATGCTCGTAAATATGCTTTATTTAAGATACCTATAAATTGGGAGATGTCTATTTGCATTGATTCATCTGCTTCAAAGGCTTATGCCTATAAGGATAGGGTATTATTTAGCAATGATACCATGGCATGAAAATAAAAGTTCTTTTAAAAAGTCATGTTCGTTAAATTTACAACTGATTTCATCAGAAAAGTCCTTAAAGTATTGGGATATTGCCAGGCTCACAGTAACAGGTTCACATTTTCCAACATTTTAATTTTCCCATGAAAGCTTGAATTTTTTTACCTTTCTTCATCAAACAAACATTTACCCACAAGACTATCAGGCAAGTCCTGGTAGGACGAACTAGAATACTTTCATGTATTTTTAATTGTTCAAAAAAAAGATTTCTAGAGTATCAATTAAAAACCAGATACTACTCTAGGCACTGTGAGCAAAATAGACAGGATATCCTGACCTCGTGGAGAGTCAGGAGATGAAAAGCAAAGAAGTGAAATATACAGTAAGTATATCAGATGGTGAATATTTCCAAGGCAAAGAAATAAACATAAAAGGAAGGAGAGAGAGTACAAAATGCACAGATGGAGTAATTTTAAGTGAAATGTCACTGAGAAAAGTTAAGTCAAGAACTGAAGGTGATTATAGAGAGAGTAACGGGAACATCTGGGAAAGGAACATTGCAGAAACTGGGGGTAGCAAATGGGAGTCTGCCTGGCCTATTCAAGATATGGCAAGAAGGCTAGAAAGTCTGAAGAGGGAACAAGGCAGAAGCAGAAGAGGTCCAAGACCTTTGGTGGGGCATTGTTGGGCCATGTGTCTTTTACTCCGAGTACTGTGGGAAGTCACGGAAGAGTTTTGAGTAGATAAAAGACATGCTCTGATCAATGGTTTAGCGAGATCACTCGGGCTGCTACTTACCTCACTGAGAATAGATTGAATGAGGGGCAGGGTGGAAACAGATCAGTTACGAGAACTCAGATTGGCAATAGTGAGGATGGATTGAGAAATGGTCAGACTCCTAAAATTTAGAAATTAAAGCCAACAGAATTTCCAGCCTGATTAGATGTAGGTTATGAGAGAAAACAGAGTCAGTAAGGAAATCTGGAAGCTACTTTGAGTCCAAAGACATTCTGTTCTCAACTTTTTGATGCCTGCTATAGTTTCTTTCTTTGAGTGTGTATCTCTCTCCTCCTTTTCCCCATCTGTTCTTTCCTCCCATCTTCCTTCTTGAAACAAGAATTTGTCCTGTTCGTTTCTTGAATGTCAGCATCTTTATAAAATTCTCAAATGCATGGAAATAGCCTATTTTCCTATCACAGGAGAGAAAATGGTTTTCCCCAGTACAGTGATTTCAAAAATTTGATAGAACGCTCACGGTATCTCACAAGCCCACTAGGTTTTTAGCCTAACTTCCTCTCCAAATCAGCAGAACTCAGACCACAGTCTGGTGCGTGGGGAACTTACTGTTTGGAGAGTTGTCTTGGGCCATGTTGGAAAAGAGTAATGAAGTCTCAGCCTTCAACCGGGAGACAGCAGCCTGAGGTAAGGCTGGTTTTATTGACCAGCCCCTCCCATTATTTATATGATCATCTCCTCCCATTTACTTAATCATTAGTGGTGATCCTAAAGTTCCACCTTTACTAATTCCGTCATTTCTTAAAAGGAAATAATAGAATCTAAGAAGGATTAAATAGGACTTCTTTTCTTTTATTAATAGAAATTTAATAATTGATACCAACCTCTACACCTAAACTATCACAACAGCATTTTTGAGTGCAATTTTATCTACGCATCTTTCTTTCAATATTTATTATATACCTATGAATTCTTTTTTAAATTGTTTTTTCACGTGCTTCACTTATCTTTTGAAGCGATGACTTTTTCTTATTAAATTAAAAAGTTCTTTAAATTAGTACCAGTATTAAAGTGAAGCAAATGAGGCTCTCACCTTGGGAGCAATATTTGAGGGGATGCTAAAAATTCTGTGATCAAGATAAATGATATTTGATGCAATACTTAAAAAACAAAAATTAATTGCATGACAATACATAGAAACAGAGAATATTTTGAGAGTTACCAGATGGGAGCGGGGTTAGGGGGATCGGTGAAAAAAGGCAAAGAGATTCAGAAGCACAAATGGGTAGTTACAAAATAGTCATAAAGATATAAAGTGCAGCATAAGGAATATAGTCAATAATATTGTAATAAATATGTATGGGGCAGAGGGATTCTAGATGTATTGGGGTGATCATTTGTGAGTTATATAGAGCTCTAATCACTATGCTGTACACCTGAAACTAATATAATATTGTATGGCAACTATAATTGAAAAATAAAACATATCATTTAAAAAATTAGTTGCAGAAAGTCCATGTTTACAAAATATAAAAATTGTAAATAAAAACAGGATCCTTCTCTGCAACGACAGGAGTTACGCAAGTGAGGGTGCATGTGCAATGAATAAAAGGATCTCCCTCTTGCAATTTCTTCTTAAAGTCATTGATCAGTCTTCTGGGAAAGTGACAGGTTCTTTTAATTGTTCATAGCTATAACCCACAGTGCTATAGGACAAAACAGAAAGTTTTGTTTTATTACACGTATATGTTTGTGTGATTTTTAAAAAGTTTTAAGAGCAATTTAGTAAGAAATAGAAATTTTATTTATTGATAGATTTGACTTTTAACAAATGAAAGTTGATCAAATATTAAACATTTTCTGAAAAAGAAAATCAACCAAGAAAATTATTTATTTATCTAAAAACCTTTACACTTTATTCACTTAAAACAGTGATATATTGTATACTATTCACTTCTATATATGAATTTATTTTCCTCACTTTTTTCCGCAACAAATTTGTCTGGAAACCTAGGGCACAATTTTCTGCTGTTTTATTTATTAAGATTTTTATTTTTGATACACATTTTTATGTTTACCTATTTGAGTGCTAAATATAATTTGCATGACTTAAGTTAATGCATATAAATTAAATATTTATGTATATTTGCTCCAATTAAATATTGTGTTTATTTTAAAATACATATATTTATACCAAAAAGTTTTTTAATATGGCATCTAAAAAGCCAACTTGTGCACTGTTCAGGAAAAGAAGAAAAATATGTGCAGAAATGGATCAAAATTATAAGGAACAGTTATAAGTTTGACTAGAAAAACAGTATTCTAGCTACTGAAAATGATCAAATGTCCAACACTAATATTGTTAGAGCGGAATTATCATCAAATTCAGAATTAACTAAGTAATCTATTTCTCATATGAGGAAAATAATAAAGAAAAGAAAATGCTACAATTTCAGAAACCAGTGAACATGAGTATGAATAAGAAAGTAAGAAAATACTATTTAAAATAAATTTTAAAAAACCTCCATTACAGCTTCCAATTACCAATAAAATAGAAACAATTTTAATAGATATGGATCTGACCCAGGACAAGATGCAGACTTTAGAAATTTGACTTTACATGATATCCAACAATTTTCAAAAGACTAGTTTTTTAAAAAAATATTCTAATGACAAGCTGCTTCATCATGACTGGCTCATTTATTCCAGAGTCCTTGTCTTTATTTTGTTTTTTATTTGCAACTCAAACTTATCATTTCTGGAGAGTGATATTATAAGTACTCCCCCCCACCACCACACATACACACTTTAATTTTGAACTTTGGCTTAATTTTCTGATTTTTCTACAGTATTATATATCACTTGTGTAAATAATAGTACACAGTATTGGGAATATATAAAATCTCCTTAAATTAATTAAGAATAAGACATACAAGAAAATAGAAAAATAAGGAAAATAGATGAACATTCATTCATATATTTTCCATATATTTATTGAGTTTCATCAGATGATGAAGTAAAATCATATTTCAGAGTAAAAATTATATATATGTATATATACATATACATATACATACACATATACATATATGTTTGTCATTATTCCCTAAACAATATATTATGACAGCTATTTACACAACATTTATATTGCACTGTGTATATTAAGTAATCTAGAGGTTTGAAGTATACAGAAGTATGTGAATAGGTTATATGCAAATAATACTACACCATTTTATGACAGAGACTTGAGCATCCACAGATTTTGGTGTTGGCAGGGGATCCTGGAACTGACCCCTGAGGGTACTGAAGGATGACTTTATTTATTGAGTCTCCTCAGATGTTGACTCTACTCAATTTTGCATATATAAAGGAGGAGTTTTCTGAATTGGTTCTTGGTTCTGGAACTGGCTCTTCAATCTGATAAGATTGAAAGATGCTAATGGCTCTATTTTCAGTAGTCAAGAGAACATTGATAGTCTATAGTGTGAAATGTTTATAGAAATAGACAAAATATCTCCATTGGATCTAATCAACTGAATCTAATCAACCCCTTAGAAGCAAGGAGATAATTGATTCTGTATATGATAATTTCAAATGTTTTTGGAAAATTGGAGAATACAGTTGGTTGATTGGTTGTTGTTAAAGGAGTGAAATAAAAGGATGAGCTCAGAGATTTGAATTTCCAGCTCACGTACCCCAGAAATGACCTAAGAGCTTCTCTGTGTACCCAGAAAGAGACCCTTATCTCCTGTAAACAGAAGGCTGAAATTGCTGAAAATCAAATACAAAGACTAATCCTGTGATTGACTTAATTACAATACAATTGAACTCTTGGCCTCACCCGGTATCTACTATTAAAGAGAGGGCATTGATTGGGAAAGAATGGGATGAGTGAGTTGGGATGGAGATGTGTGGGAAGACCTTGATGGAAATGGGGACATTGAGACTACATTCTTCTGATGAGTCATTTTTGCCAGTGGCAAAATTCTCTCCTTTCACAGCAGAATCACCTTCCCCACGCCCAGTAGTATCTGCTTTTCTGCCTCTGAGGGAATTAACACTGCATTGCCTGAGGAAAAGGTAACTGACATTCCCATTCCCTGAGGCAGTTGCTGTGCAGACAATGCTGATTCTCCTGGGAACCACCTCCCCACAGACTACCCCTCACTGCTTTTTGGCTTAGACTCAAGTTCCAGCAGGTACAGCGTGTGACCCATGAGGAGGTGCATTAAACTCCAAAAGAACTACTTGAGTTTTCTGGGAAACATGTGGGAACAGATACTAGGAAGTGGAATACTGGTGGAAGAAATATAAAGCTGGATCAGATTGAATCTATTAATATGGGTTCACAACTCAGAGATTCTGCATCTAATGTTTGCAGCTCAGGGAGTAAGAAAGGGCTCTGTCTGGTTGGTTGGTTGCTTGGTTAGTTGGTTGGCTGGCTGAACCACAGACCAAGAGATGGCCCACCGTGAGTGAATTGGAAATGCTCAAACTCCATGGTTTAATATAGAAGAAGGGATTCAAAGACTTAAGGAGAGCTGAGTATTAGGGTGGATTCGTCATTTAAGACCTACTCACCCACACTCGGTGATTCTATAAGACGTACCTTTAATTAATACTTTGAGGCATTAATTTGTGAGGGGGAGTCTCAGTATCCTTGAAGAGTTTGTGATCCCTCTTCTCTGTAGGCCAAAGCTTACAGTGGGACTTGGAAAACCTAAATGCAGAGGCAAATAGTCACACACTCCAGCACAGAAGGCATGGTGGGTGTGGTTACCTTGATGGACAACAGAGTCAAAGCAGCAATCAGAATAGTCTAAGGTGTGCAGACCTATGGCATTGGCTAGTTAATTGTAGTATTCCTTGAAGTGAAATAGATAGGAAGCCTACTAAATTCTTACTTGATTTGCAAAACAGAAAAGTTCTAAGTTCAGTGAGCAAAATCTAACGCAAAGCATAAAAACAGAGTCACAGCCCGTCAATCAATTCCCAGACTTGATCTAGGTTGCAGATTCAGAACTTCCTCAATGAAAGGGAGGCCAGGTCTTCTTAAGGAGGGACCCGGTATGCAGCAGAAAATTTATACTGTTACTCTATCTCCTAGCCTTCTCCAAAGGGATCTTTTACCAGGATAACTGTACACAGTGAAAAAGGATAAAATCAGAACTTTTAGGAACTACTGGACACTGGCTCTGAACTGAAAGTAATTCCAGGAGACTCAAACATCATTAATCCACCAATCAGAGGAGAATGAGAATGATAAAGCAAATTTGACAAAATGTTAATTGATAAATATATGTAAAGAGTATGCAATGTTTTGTGCTATTCTTAAAACTTTTCTGTAATTATTTTGAAATTATTTACAAATAAAAAGTATATATAAAATATTTAAATATTTATACATATAATATTTTCTATATATATTTTTATACATGTATATATATACATATATAGAGAGAAGAAAGAGAAACATTTTCTTCAACTCATTCTGATATGAGCCACAAAATCTTTCTTCTGAATTTCTGAAATAGCTTCCTAACCCCACTAGAGTCTGTTCTTGCAATAGCCTGAGAGAACATCTTAAAATGTGTGGCAGATAGTCTCTAGGATGACCAGTGTGGGCCTCATATCCTTGCCTGTTGGCATTCTAACTCTTGTATGACCTCTCTCCTTGATTGTGGACCAGACTTGTACCCTGCTTCTAGAGATATGGAATATGCTAAAGGTGATGGTATATACATGATTAAGTGTACATGATTATGTTACATAGTTGGTAAGACCCATCTTGCTGGATTCTGTCTTCCTCACTGACTTAGTGAAGCAAGCAGTAATGTTGACCCACATAAGACAGTGAAGATGGTTTCTAGGAGCTAAGGGTGATCTTCACCAACAGACAGCAAGAAACTGAAGCCTTCGGTCCTACAACCACAAGAAAATAAATTCTAGCAATTTCCTAAATGAGTTTTAAAGTGTATTATTCCTCAATTGAGTCTGTTGGAACTTCAGTTCTGACAACTTGAGCATAGTTTTGTATGACCTTGAAACAAACAACTCAGTTAAGCTATGACTAGAGTCCTGACCTACTGAAAGTGTGAACTAATATGTGTATGTTGTTTTAAGCCATTACATTTATGATAACTGTTACTCAGGAATAGAAGAGTAACACACAAATTTGGATTATGTTTTCCACTATACAAAACCCTGATTGCAACGGTCCCATCTTCTCAGAGTCAAAGCCAAAGTCCTCATAGCCTCTTACTGCTTTGCTTGACTCCACATTAGCTTCCTGTTTCATGCACTGACTGGAAACACACTTGCTTTAAAGCCTATGCCAAGACATTCCTTCTCCCCGCCCATCTCCACCTAGCCCCCTCACCACCTTACTGACTTTGGTTGTATGTTATCTTCTCCATAAGCTCTCCCATGATCAGCCTCATAAAAATTGCAAACAAATGCCCCTCAACTCTGGTGCCCACATCCACCTTAATTCTCCTCTTGCTCTTCATTTTCTTTGTCATAGCACTGATTAACTTCTGATATATACTTTACTTGTTTATTATAACTGTTATTTATTTTCTGTTTCCCCCTCTAAATGTTGCTCATGAGGGCAAGGGTGGTTGATTGTTTTGTTTACTTCTGTATCCTCAAATTTTAAAACAAAGAAGACACACTATAGACATTTCAGTAAGATAATGGAAGCCTAGCTCACACTCTTGAAAAGTCATGTGTATTTTTTTAAGTAATGTAATTGATTTTTTTTAATTTAAAAAAATGTGTATAGGAAATGAATGCATATGGCACAAAAGCAAAATGTTGTGACAAGCTAAGCGATGGGAAGCTTTATTCCTGCTTATTCCATGATTCACTAGTAGCCAAACTAAGTGACTTTTCTTTAAGGAAAGATAAATGCACATTAGAATTTCCCCCTTTTTTTAGCCAAAAGGTATCATAACATATTCAGTCTTGGACTTTAAGTATTTTTACTTAACACTATATCCTAGAGCTATTTCCATACTAGTACACAAAGGGTTTCCACATTGTTCTTAAAAGCTATAGGCCTGTAAACTTCTGAAAAAGGAGTCTGCAAGATAAGAAGCAGAAAATACTTCTTGTTTTCCTGCTGCTGCAAGGAAAGTAGGTGTAGTTAGAGTCATCCAGCCTTGCAGAAGCAAATGCTTAGAAAAGAGTTATGCAGGCTATGAGATGGAAAAATAACCCCTAATCTGTGAAAAATCTGTTGTTCTGATTGATTTTCCTACTTAATATGCATGGCTAATATTTGTTTTTCTTTTCCCAAAGGTATGAAGTCCTAATCAAATTTCTTTATTAGCTATAAGTATATCTAGGGAATTCCAGTATCAGATAATTTAACATTACATCAATAGGTCCAAATGGATCCACTACATTTATCATATGTAGCCCATCATACATAATACGATCTATCATAACAATGGATCAGTACCAGGTTTGATCCAGTTAGACAAAAGTAGATTTTTTTTTTTTACCATATTTATTTGGAGAAGTATGGTTTAGGAAATGTGTATGGGTGCCAAGTTGACAAGGGACAGAACATGTTGGCTAGTTTTATGTGTAAACTTGATTAGGCCATAATACCCAGTTACTGGATCAAAACTAGCCCAGGTGTTGCTTTGAAGGTATTTTGTAGATATACTTAACACCTACAATCAGTTGACTTTAAGCAAAAGATTTTAGTTTGATAATGTAGGTAGGCTTTGGCCAATTAGTTGAAAGGCCTTAAGAGGAAAAGTAAAAGCACCCTGAGGAAGAAATTCTGCCTCAAGACTACAACATAAAAAACAAAACAAAAAACAAACAAAAAAGCTCTGACTGGAGAGTATCCAACCTGCCCTCTCCTCTATGGATTTGGACTTGCCAGGCCCACAACTGCATAAGCCAATTCCCTGAAATACATATCTCGCATATATACTACACTACATATATGCGATATATGGGTATATATACATTCCTATATGTATATATGTATGCACATACATATATACTTACATTAAATGAAATATGTATATTTTACTAGTAGTTTGCAGAGTTCTTCATCCTTTGACCTAATTAACATCCTGTCACCATACTTCTCTTTCACCTTAAAAAAATTAAGTCTTTTAAGGGCATTTTCTGCACTCCCTGATTCCATTTCTTAATCCCTATGCATCCTTAAATCACGAGAGATGCATTTTATCCTCTGGGCTCCACAATTCCGGGGGCTTGGGGGGGAGACCTCACCAATGGTGACTTCTAAGACTGTTTAATATGCCTCTGGGTCAACATTAGAACCCCTAACATTAGTTTGTTGGCTTCTTGTCATCAACCACTTAATGAAGTCAAGTTGGTCCAGGGTTCATGCTTTGTCTATTCTATTCCCGAGTCTACATTCAATTCCCTTAATGATCGCACCCAGTATCATGACTTGAAATTACAGTGTAAGATAACTCCCAAATTTTTATATCCAGGCTCCAACTCTCTCCCAAAGTTCACTCATAGGTTGAAACGCCTACATGACACAGTGGTTTGACATCTCAACTTGACAATGATGGAAACGGGAGTCCTAAGTTTTCCTCCAGGAAAACTTGCGGCCTCCCCACCTCAAAGAGTGGCAAATCCATTCTTCAAGTTATCTGAGCCCACTGCGTGACTCAAGTTCATACATCAGACAAACTAGGTTCTGGGCAAAGGAAGGCCCAGGACAGTGCGGTAGGTGAGTGTGCAAAGAATGGAGGCGAGACTTCCAGCGCAGGAAGGTTTTTAAGGTTATTTTTTGTCCAAGAAGAGGATCCCTGAAGAACCTAACGAGAATGGAGGTAACGAGAAGCCGCCAGGCGAGCCGAAGGCCCGACCCCAAGCCTTCACATTTTCTCTCAACTGGGCAAACACCCCTCCCTGCCTCCCGAGCCTCAATTTTCCCACGCCTCAAAGCTCGAGGTTCTTTTAGGCATAGGATGACTTCCTGGTTAAGGAGCTCCTTGCGTCATTGGATGGGGAGAAAGAGGGGACTGCATTACCCAGAAGGCTGTACATTGTGCTTCGGCGGACGCTGGCCAATGATGGCCCGGGAAAGGGACGTTTCCGGCGTTCCACGCATGTAGGCGGGACTTCCGGGTTTTGCAAAGTGGACGCCATTTGCTTCTACTGTACAGTCGTGGATGGTTCTAATTACGGAATAGCTAGCCAGCCTTTCTCAGGTCTTTCATCAGCCCTTCATGCTGAGCAGTGGAGGCTGATAGGAGTTACCTCTGGGCCGTGACTCCTCATAACGGGCGTGTCCCGTGGTCGCTCGCCGGGCCGCGGCCTCCCGGGAGTCTGTTAGCCCGCCCTTCATCCCCCGCAGTCGCCAAGGGCGGCGCCCGGGGTGTTGTGCGCCCTTTCCACGGAGGACACCTCGGCTCGGAGTGCGACAGTCAGCCGAGGTTCTTCTTCCAGCCTCGCTCGACCCATAGAGTCCCGCAATGGCGGCGTCGCCGACCCATCAGACGCTGGTGAGTGGGCGGTGATGTCGGAATTGCTGTATTTCTTCGCAGGAGGGAACGGTCCCTGACGGGGCTGGGAGCTAACATCCTTTGGCTTTGCCTTAGGAAGTATCATTTGTTTTGACAGGTGGAACTGGGTCGCCACTTAGCTGTCCCCAGTCCTAAACGGTGTTGGGCTTCAGACAGATTCTCATTAAATTGTGGAAAGAATGATGACTTTTCCAGGGGCTTCCATCATTCTTAGAATAAATCCCAACCCCACCACATCTTGCTGGGGTCCGCCCTGGCCCACCTGCCCTACTTCCCCTACTTCCCCTACTTCTCCCAGGTGACCTTGGGCATTAGGGTTAGAGGAGAGGCAGGGATTTCTGGGCAGAGAGAAGTGCATGGACAAAGGTGTGTTGGTTGTTTAAGGGGGCACAACAAGGCCTGTGAGGTTACCATGGTTCCCCCAGCTGCTGAGACAGACAAGTCTCGGGAGGGTGTAGGCCTTTGCAGGGTATTTCGCCTATTCTCAGTCAGGACAGACACTGGCCAGTCAAAGGCTTTTCCTATGGCCAGAGCTTGTGTTATCTTTAGCCATTTGTTGTCCTTGGTCCTGAAGTATCCTGCCTAAGAGGTAAGTGCTGTCAGGATTCAGGAGGGGAAAAGACTAAAGATTCATTGTGGAGTCTTCCTGGGAGTCTGAGAGACCCAGGGAGTGTGGGGAGCTGATCCAGGCCCTGCCATTACCTAGGAAGGTGCCACCCTTTCAGGTGCCTCTCCTGCGAAGGCAGTGGTGGGACTCTGCTCCTGTCTTCATGTTCACATATGTTTTTAAGGGTGACAGAAACTGATTTAACAGGAAAAATTCGTGTAAATGTTTTACAGCCTCTTTACTATGTATTCACTTTGATAGTAGAGGAGTGTCGAGTTACTCTATTACAGTCTTGTACTGTAGTGATCCATGTTAAAATCTTGCCTCTGGCTTGTAAGATTTGAGACTCTGGGTAAATTGGTGGAACTTTTATCCTCGGGCCACTGACTGGCATGGAGGTGATTAGATATTTACTTTAAAGGCTATGGGAGAATTAATAAAAATCCTGAAGCACACTGAGCATTGAATAATTTCTGTCCATATCTCACAGCTGTTACTGGTGAAGTGGGAACTATTATTGTATTGATCCAGAAACTGAGGCTCAGAGAAACAAAGTAATGTCTCTAAGGTAACACAGCTGACAAGTGTTGGGTTTCAAGAGTTTGGATGCAAACCATAGGAGATTGACTTAAGAAGTGGAGACTTTTAGTCACTTTAAGATATGATGTGAAGCTCTCAGCATGGGGCAGGTAGTTGCAGGATCAGTGAGGCTCATGCGCTAATATTATTGGTATCATTATCATGTTTTGTCATTTCTCTGACCTAGGGTCCTCTCACTGTCAGCATTTTCACAGTCCACACATCATTTCCACTCTTGTGTGACTTTCCAATGGCTTCTGCATAGATGGCTTCTTTTCTGCACTATTGTATTATGTCCAAAGGATCATCCACTTTCCCCTTGAGCCCAGCACAGAGCTCATCCCTCAGGAGGTGTTGCACGATTAGGTCCTTGATGACCGCACCTTTACCATGATGCAAAGTGAGCTCTGATCCCATCCAGCAGCCTCAAGGCTAATGCTGCTACCTCTGTGTGACATTCCAGGTATCTGTGACCTTCAATGATGTGGCTGTGACTTTCACCCAGGAAGAGTGGGGACAACTGGACCTGTCCCAGAGGACCCTGTACCAGGAAGTGATGCTGGAAAATTGTAGGATCTTGTTGTCTCTGGGTAAGTCCTCCCTAGCCCTCCATGGCGGGGACCTGCCCTGCTTGTCAGAACCACCCTCTGGCTCCAGATCTGGCTGGTCAAGAAGGCCTCAGGAGCCCTCTCTCCCTCCTCCCCACAGCTTCAGTCATTTTCTAGGTTCACCTCTTCCTACCTGGTCTCCTCGTCTCTCTTGGGCAAGAAACAGCCTCCCATTGGCTCTTAGAAAGTGTGGAAGGAAATGGGAGTGTTCTGCAGACTCCAAAAGCAAGATGTCTGGGGTTGGAGGGGGTGGGGAAGGTGCTCTTGAGGGACTGACTGATCCAGGAACTGGAAACCACACGATTATGCCCGGCTCCCGGGTCTCTTCTCCTGGCTTCGCTCTCTGGATCTGCTTAGGTCGCTCTGTTCAGAATGGCTTTTTGTCTTCAGCGAGTTTGCGATAGGACCAGGCACCTCAGTCCCTGCTGTCTGTGGCCCCCAGACTCCCTGTCTCTCCTTCTTTGAATGTTTATGTCATTTCTCTTTCTTTGCTCCTGAGCTCTCTGGGGCATCCCTGAGGCAAGAATGGCCATCTGAGCCCATTATTCCCTGGACCTGTCATCCCAGTGTCCAACACAGACTGGCCTCTGTCTGAGCTCCCTATTTCAGATTCCAGAGGGGGATCTGACTGAGTGAGCCTGGTAGGCTCACGCATCCCCTCCAAGCCAGTCATCAGGCTGTGTGTGATGGGATGCTCTCCCAGTGAGTATGAGGCAGGCCCCTGGGAGGTCTTCATCCTGATGGCCCCCAGGTGTTCTTCTGAACCACATGGCTTCTTTGTCTCACATGCCCTCTTGTCTCCTAAGTCCAGGGCCAAGCCCCTCTGTTAGTACAGAGAGAGAGGTTAGAGCGGTGCTTTTCAGCAGCCGGCAGTTTGTCCCCCAGGATACATTTGGCCATGCATGTGGCCACTTTTAATTGTCACACATGGTGTTGGGGTGGTACTGGCATCTAGTTGGTATTGTCCAGAGATGTTGCTTCATCTAACAAGCAGGACAAGACAAGCTCCTTAACAAAGGATTGTGCAGCCCATGGTGTCAAGAGGACCAAGGTCAAGAAGCTCTGGCACTTACGTGTGGCTCTGTGTAAAGATAATCACCCTGCTGTGTCTTGACCACCAAACCTCATGGAGGGTCTCCCCCACCCCACTCACTTCCTCATCATTCTACTTATATATAACCTTCTAGACCAATGCTTCTCATACGGAGATGCTGTTGCTCCCTAGGAGAAACTTGGCAATGTCTGCAGGTATTTTTAGTTGTTACAAGTGAGTGTGGAAGCCACTGACATCCAGGAGTGAAGATCTGGAATGCCACTAAACATCCTTATAATGCACAGGACAGATTCCTCTCCACCCTCCTGACAAAGTTTTCCAGACCTGAATGACCATGTCAGGCTGAGAAACCCGTTTGAGAGAGTGCAAGGACCCTGTGTCGCCTGGCACTAAGAAGCACCCTGAGGCAGCCACGCCTTTATTTCTTCTTTCTTGCCTCCTGATCCTACTCCAGTTGATATGGTCCTCAGCTTGTGCCATGTTTGGTTGAAGACATGTTTTTGACTTATTTTGGACGTAACTGAGATGAGATTGCCAGAGTTCTTTACACTGAACGCAACGATTTTTAGGTGATGGCCCACCCATTTATAATGAATAGGAAGATGGGACCATTTGTCAATCAGGGCGTCTGGTGCTAACATGATCCCTTGAAGTCTGGCTAAGTGTTGTTTCTTAGGTCCCATTTTTCTTGTGGGACATTCTAAGGGACAGAAAGTGGCAGCATCCACTGAGCTCTGTCACATGTGATAGTGGGCCATGCCTTGCACTTGATGAACGCCCGTTGCTGTCTGCTGAGTTAATTCCCAGGTGTTCCCCAGCTACCAAGGAGTCTGGGGGATGGTGACCTCTAGTACCGTGGCATCGGGCAGGTAGAATATACCAGAGGGCCATGTTGGGTTCCATCCTGTCCTGAGGCTTCGGCAGCTGTGCCGAGCTTGTGATGTGCTGTTTCTGTGATCCAGAGCATGATTGGCAGCTGGCTGTAGAGGGTCGCAGGCTTAGGGTCTGTGAGAGCCCAAGGTATAGTCAGTTTTCGTGGTTCCAGTGGTGTAGCACCAGGCTGAGGGGGACAGTTTCTTCATCAGAAGCCCTTGGACAACTTAGGGCAATCATAGGTGACTCAGAGACTCCAGTGGGCAGGAGGAGGCTTCTGCAGTGAAGGGAGTCTCTGAGAGCACTGGTTGGGAGTGACTTTGACAGTATTTTCCACAGGTTTTAGGGCCTTTATTGGGGATTCCTGTTTAAGATGGGCCGATTTGTATCAGCATCAGTGAGATTAAGTATAATTTATAAATGAAGAATGTGTTGCTCCCAGACCTAAAGTAATACTTAATATTATTATCATCTAAAACTAGAACCCAAAAGGACTAAAAGATATTGGACTTGCATCTCATAGTGAATGTGTCGAGTGGACAAGGTTGGCATCGGTGTCATGTCATACCTCCTGGAGAAATGTGGGTGCAGTCAAGATCTTGTGTGTGAAAACAGAGCTGGGAGCTCCCCAGGGGCAGCCTGGAGACAGGGTATGCCTCCCTGTACACAGGGAGGCAGGCTGGCGGAGAGGATGTCGAACCAAGTGCTGAAAGGAAGGTGTTAGCCAGGTATGTAAGTGCAGAATAGTTACCGGTTGTTGATTAGGTCACATCAGCAATCTTACTGATGCTGGGTATCGGGAATGTGGTTTGCAGTAGTCACCTGGGGCTGCCACCTCTGGGTGTCTTTTCGCGCAGCTCTGGAGGCCAGCAGTCCCTGAGACGCCTTCTCTCTGTGTCCTCACAGGGCCCTTCCTCTGTGGCTGGGAGGAGCCCTCTCTCCCACTTCGTACAAGGACATCAGTTCTACCAGCTTGGGGTCCCATCTGTGACCTCAGTTAACCTTAATTACCTTCTTAAAGCCCCTATCTCCGAATACAGTCACGTTGCAAGTTAGGCCTTATCATACGAATTTGGGGGGACACATTTTGGTTGTAGCAGGGACACTGAAGGGTGGGCCCAAATATGACAGTTGTGGTGACACACCACGAGATGCCTTTTATTTTTCCTAGGCGCAAGTGGGGTGTCAAATGAAGATGCAGTGAGGGTAATCCATTCTTTATTAGGTTTTATATAAGTTTCACTTCCCGAAGGCCCTTTTTCAGATTACATTGAGCCGTATGAATTATTTATACTGTGGTCTATGGGGTGCCATTTTTCTAATTAACTTGTAAATGCCAAAATTTTATTTTAATGACGTATCAGAGCATCTGCTCGATAATGTGACATTTCGGGGTGGTGGGTATGACTGGGAGATTTAGTCAAGGCTGCAGGTAAATGAGATACAGCTTTTTTTTCCTATTTTATATTTAGTTACTTTTTAAACTTGGGGAGTTCATTGTTTAAATTTAGTGGGACCCCCAACTGTAACTATGATTTCAGCCCCAGTATTGATCAAGTTCATGAAGTTTGTCAATTGGTGCATTTTAACAAATTCTAAAGTTAAATTAAAATCTATGTTGTAGTCTACAGCCATGCTACCCTGAATGTGCCCGATCTCATCTGATCACAGAAGCTAAACAGGGTCGGGCCTGGTTGGTACTTGGGTGGGAGACCACCTAGGAATATCAGGTGCTGTAGGCATTAAAAAAAACAACTAAAAAAAAAAAACCTGTGTTGTAGAGGCACAAAAGCCAATCAGTACCTCATTTTTGCTTTTGTATTATGTGATTTTTTAGCAAATGAATTTTGTTATACTGATGTTATACACAATTTATTATATATAATTATATACATTTTTAGTTTGTAAATTTTGAATTTCCAATTGTGTCAGTTTATAGACAGTATTAATTTAGTTACATACTATATTGTATAATATTTTGTTACCTTTCTCTCCCCCCCCACCCCTCACCCCCCCCCATCTAGGGGTTTGTTTTTGTTACTGTTTTTAAATGAAATGGTTCGTGTTTGCTAGACCTGGCATTTGCTTAGTACATAAGGTTTGAAATCCTCTTCCTTTTTTTTTCCTTCTTGGGCCTTTAGCCTAGCTCTAGTTATTAGCCTGTCTCCTGTCAAGAGGGAAAGAGCAGCAGGAGGAAGGGCTGGGCCCCAAAGGCAGCAGCCTCTTCCTGAGATGGCTCCTGTCTGCAGCATAATTAGTCCTTTCCTCTAACCTCTCCTTTTTTTTTGATGGTGGGACACTTCTCTGTCCCTTACCACTTTTCTTCTTTCGTCTGGGTGTTTACCTGATAAGCTCTTGGCAGTCCTGAGTGGCCTCTGCTGTGAATGATGGCCTCTGTGTCTAGGGAGCCACAGACAATCTCAGAGGACATTTAGGTGGCTAATACCTAGGGGAGTGTAGTGGCTGCACTGGCATCTGATTGTGTGACCATTTGGTTTTAGGAAAGAGACTGATAGGCACATTGGCCCCTGGGTGTGCAGTCGCAACTGAATTGGGAAACCACGTCAGGTGTCCTGGGTGGGAGTAGGAACTGGATGCTCCTTACTATGTTTTCTGATACATTGGACCACCAATCTCTGAGGATGGGATCCTTTAGACCCTACTGGGTCAGGGGACAAACTGCATCAGCAGTAAAGCAAGTGACAATGACAAGATTTGCCCATGAAGCAGTGTAAGCCTCTTTTGTGGCATGGTGACTGTAAGGAGGGTGACCCATGCTCTGTTACCAATGGATCCCTGTACCCTCCTGGGACTGGTGTCTGGACTCTTCTCTAGGATGCCCTCTCAAAAGGTTAGGCCAGTGTGATCAGTCCTGCAAGATAGGGAGGGAGGGTCACTCAGCGGAGCAGCCACCACTGGCTTCAGTGTTGTTGGCTCAGTTGATCACAGTTGTGTCCCAGCAGTCTGGGGCACCCCAGCCTGGTGCAAAGGCTGGTTATTCAGTTGTGCTGCTTGCCCCTGGGGTCACCAGCCAAGAGGCTGGGTGTGTTGACCATGGAAAAAAGACTGATGAGATCAGTCTCTTTCAGCTAAGGTGCCAACCATGGAGCCTCAGCCCTCCCAGACTCAGGTTACCGCAACTCTAAGGAAGGACCTAAGGCACAGTCTCTCAGACTCTGCCTAGGGTCTAAGAAAGATGTAGATCAGTGAAGATACATACCTTGTCTAATCTTACTGCATAAATTTATTTCAAATTTAAACAACGTAATGCATTTAAATTGCATGGCATGATCCTTAGATTATGATTTCACCTTATAAATATTTTGAAGTGCGTGGACCTAGGAACCACCGATCAGCAAAGTCTTCTCAGGAAGTGACATTTGAGCTGACTCCCAAGAGTGAGTTAGCAAAGAGGAGCAAGGTAGGAGAGATAAGAACCTTTAGGATAGAAGGGTTGATACGTACAAAGGCCGTGAGGTCACAAGGAGAGTGACTACCAATGGCACTGAAGGAAGGTCTCATCCACCTTTCTACTGCCCACCACCAAGCCCTGTGCTGGGCACGTAGCAGATTTGAGGGAGCATTTGCTTGGTGACAACCGGTGGATCAGGACCTGCCAGAGGGGCCTCCCGTGGGTGCTGGTGCCTCCCTGACTTCTCTACAGACACCATGTGTCTTTTTCTCCTGCATCTGTGCTTGGCTCCATGTGACAGAGCAGCTCAGTCTTCACCCTGCAGGATATTTATTGTCTTCCCTAACAAGAAGCTCAGAAGTGGGGCTGGCCCCTGGTGGGGGTGGCTGCCAGCCCAGTGTCTTCATTTTTGCTTCCTGTCTTTGGTCTGTGTCCTTCAGCAGGTTCCTTCAGAGAAGTCCCAGGACACTTCAGGAACAAGCAGAACTGTAGATCCCTGTATGCAGCTATTACCCTCCTACCTCAAATGGCATGTCATTAAGGAATGGCACTTGCAAGTTGGTGGAGACCAGGGGTTTTCATCCTTCCTTCAATGCCAGAATCATCGGGAGAGGTTTTTAAATCTTACACCTGGGCCTTACGCACAGGGATAGTTTCAGTCACGTGTGAACCAGACACATCCTAGGCAGTTCTGATGCACAGGTGGTTGAGATCCACTTACTTGGATCAGTTGGATCACCTTCTGGAAAACACCTCCCAGGGTCTCAGGGTGACAGCTGAACACTTGGAATTCCATGCGATGGAATCAAAGGGAACAGATGCCATCTACACAGCCAGCATTACTGCCTACAGTTCAGGATGCCAGTGTCGGGGTTTGGGCCCTTGTTTTCCAGGTCACCTGTCAGTTTTCGTTTGTGCATTTGGGAGTAGCTTCATTTGAGGTCTTGTCCTCATCCTGAAGTCCCAGACTAGATTGGTGTTCTTTCTTTTCACAAAAATCCTCATGTCTTCTCTCTCTCTCCACGAACAGGGTGTCCTGTTCCCAGACCTGAGCTGATCTACCAACTGGAACATGGGCAGGAGTTGTGGATGGTGAATAGAGACCTCTCCCAAAGCACCTGTCCAGGTAGGAGCCTAGAGGTGGGCAAGTGGGAGGTCTCACAGGCTTGGGACCTGAACGAGACCACTGGCCATGGATCCCTGGGGAAGCTTCTTGTTGTGGCCTGTCTGGTGGTTTGGAAGCTGTGGAGCCCTTGGTCCCATGGGCCCTCTGACCTCATGGAGAACAGGGTTGTGTGAGTTAAGATCTGTCTCGGGCTCAAAGCCCAGCGTGGCCATAGCAGAGTCACACAATCATCATGTCTCTGTGTGAGTTAAAACTAGCTACCAGATCAGAGAAGCTCCAGTCTCAGTGCTTAGCCCCGC
Source organism: Pteropus medius (assembly GCF_902729225.1). Taxonomy (NCBI): domain Eukaryota; kingdom Metazoa; phylum Chordata; class Mammalia; order Chiroptera; family Pteropodidae; genus Pteropus; species Pteropus medius. The sequence continues at coordinate 284,031 of NW_024349142.1, read as the reverse complement.
TGTTTCTCCCACTCACAGTGGGGTCCATGTGGGTCAGCAGGGAGCCGCGTACCACCCAGTTATTCAGGATCCTGGTGCATTCTGCCATCAACATGTGGCTTTAGGTGCTTCTGACATCTTCCAGCTGTTAGAGGAGAATGGAGAGAGGAAAGGAGGATGTTACACCTACTCCTACAGACACCAATTCCCCTCATGCAGAACTAGGCGTTCGGGGCACACTTGGTAGTGTGGTGAAGCTGTGTGTCCAATTTGAGCAAAGGATTTGGTGAGTGTAGTCGGCTACACTCAATCTCTTCCCAGAAGATGCTAGTAACAGTTTCCATGTCATCAGGTTGTTTTGGGCTTTAATCACATAATGCATTCACATGTAAACCTACTGAGTGTAGTGTCTGAGCCATAGTAAGTGGCTCCTGAAAGGTAAGCCATTGGTGCTGTCATGCCCATTGGTCATAGTCACATACCCCATGTTTCCCTCTGCATTTTGAAGAGAAGGGCCTCTCTTCTCTCAGTTACTCCCTCCGGGTGTACTCTACCTATCCCCCAGACCTCCCTGCTTCATCCAGTCTTCTTCCATTTGTCAGAAACATAGGGACTCCCTTTTTCCTGTCTCTCTGCACCTGTTTGGTAAGACCTCAAGGTAACATTTGACCACCTCTGCCCCACATCTGGGCTGCTGAGGGCATTGAGGCTGTCAGATGTGGAGACAGGTGCCACTGCAGTCATGTTCTGTGCCCTTGGGCTGCTCAGCCAGCCCATGAGTGTGTATGCAGCCCATCCTCAGCTCTTTAAGAGTCTGTTTTAAGCCTTCTGCCATCTCCTCAGTCCCATGTCTCCACATGGAAGTCTCAAAGGCCCCAGAGTCAACATGCCCAACAAGGAACCCACGACGTTGCTCATTCCCACCTCCCAAGATTCAGCAAGCAGGTTAACTTGTCATCCAAGCAGTTTAGAGATCAGATGTGGCCTCAGAGAATAACTAGCACCTCCACCTGCCCATCCTACACCCATCCAGACCACACCACTTCCCACAAGTGTTGGCATATGGCCGAGGATGTGCCAACCAGTTTCCATGTGGAAAGTAGACTCCCTCCTATTGCTTGGTCCTCACCCTTCCACATTCATCTAGACTTGTTTGTAGCTTCTCCTGTTACTCAGTGGAAGAGGTCCTTGCCCTGGCCATGGCCAAGTCCTGAGTCTAGATCCAGCCTCTTCAGGGGAATTCATTCTTTGCTTACATGCTTTTTTCGTAACTTCATCCTTTCTCTACTCAAAAATATACTCAAGTTCCTTATAATTGAAGAAAATAAGAAGTGCTTCTATCTTACATTGTATTCATCCATTCTCCGAGGCATTTAATTTTTTGCATCTTTTCACTCACAAATAGTGCTGCCCAGAACGTTCGTATATATTGATCACCTTGAACATGGTTGGGCGCGTCTTTGATGTTTCTTGGAGTAGAATTGTTGGCTTGTAGGCTATGCAAATTTTCAAGTTTACACGATAATTGCCGTTATTTTCTAAAGAGGCTAGACCAACTCACACTTCTCCCAGGAAAAAATGGGAGGGTCCACTGATCATATCCTGTCCAGTGTTTGGTATTATGTCAACATGCTTATCAAGTGGGCACACAATTAATTGTATCTCATTTTCTTTAGCACCTTATCATATGATTGTTGGCCAATCTGTGTTTTTGTCTTTGAAATGTCATTTCATGATAAATGCCTATTTTTCTATTAAGTTGTTTGCTTTTTGATATGTAGGGATTCTTTGTATATTCCTGATACTTTTATCAGTTATAGATGCTGCAAATATAATTTTCTATTTTTTAATTTTGTTTTTTTCACTCTCTTTAAAGTATATTTTGTTGAATAGAGGTCCGTACTTTAGTCTAATTTGTGACATTTCTTATTTGATTAATGATTTTTTTTGTTTAGCGTAAAAATCTCACTTATCTCCCAACAGCAAAAATATATTCTTGTTTATTTCATTCTAAAAGTTTTAAAACTTGACATTTGACATTTAGCTCTTTGGTCTGAAGTAGGGTTTAAGAACAGTGTGATAGGAACGCAGTTTTGGTATTCCCAATGTGTCACCAATTTTTCCAGCTCGATAACTATATATATTCTCTCCTATATCCTGTGCCTCCTCTGCCACCTTTCAGAGCGTGTGTGAGTGTGTATCCTGAGCGCTCCGTCTTTTTTCCAATGCCTGTCTTCTCTCTGTGCCAGTACCATGATTCTTCAAATCTATAATCCCCTAATAGTGTCTGATAAGGTAGATGTCCTTCTCCTTATTCTCACCTCTCTGGTCTTTCATGCAAATCCAGTCAGACCGTCAAGTTCCATGATAACTTGGTGGGCAATTTACAGGGAATTGTATTGAATTCACATATTCATTTGGGTAGAATCGTTGGTTTTATATTTTTAAATTCTTCACTGATAAACCTCTTTATAATGTCTTTAAGTAAAGTGTTACCATTTTCTCCATCTAGATCATATGTATTTTGCTAGTCTTCACGGAACTGTTCCTCAGGCATACCAGACTCAATATTTTCAGTGCAGTCACACTCACCTCTTGCCTTATGAGCCCTGTCCTGAGAGTCCTCACTGTACCCCAAGTCTGAACCTCAAGAATCAGCTCCCCTCTATCCCCACATGTCCTTGGACTCCGATTAGCACCGTCCTCTCGTGCTGTGCAGTGCCTTTGTACATTGTCTTCTACGGCTACAGTGCCCTTCTCACTTTCTCTTGGTGGCAGCTATTATGGTGCCAGTAGGGCTCACATCGTGGGCACCTCCTATTGGAAAACTCCCCTGATCTTTTCCTACACAGAGTTAGCCAAACTCAAGGTTAAGGACACAGAACTCAAGACTGCCAAGTCTGCCCAGGTCTTCTGACACCAGCTATAAGTTCAGGGATCTCCCAGAACCACCCTCAGCTTCAGTGATTTGTTAGAAAGACTCAGAAAACTCCCTGAAACCTATTATACTCACTATCATATTTATTACAGATAAAGGATATAAATTAGAGAATTGGAATGTGAGGCTTGAAGTGTTCCAAACACAAAGCTTCCATAACCCTAGCAACTTGTTACTTCCTGGCTGCAAAGTACACAGAGTATTGCTCACTGGGTATCCAGATTTTTATTGAGACATCCTTACATAAGCACAATTGATTCTTTGCCAGGGAGACTCAATTTCCAGCCTCCCTTCCCTTTCCAGAGGCCCAGCTGATATCATATGGCTCAAAGCCCCAACTTTCTAATTACACGGTCTTTCTGGTGTGGCCAGACCTTGTCCTGAGCCAACTCTTTAGCATAAACTATCTAGGGGCTCATAATGAGCTGTCTGTTGTCATAAACTATCAGGTACGTTTCTAGGGGCCCACCATGAATAATAGATACTCCTCTCACTCTGGATATATCTAGAATTTAGAGGTTACTTCTTTGGTGATAAAGATCATAGTTCTCTTTGGGGGGAGTTAATTTTGCGTTAAACACTTCTTGTCTTCCATTGGGACTGCATTAGATGCCCTTTCCTAGTGCTCTCATAGCAAGTAGGATGTTCCCGCTCAGAGGAAACTCAAAACACAGTGTCATGTTATTCTGTCCAGCCATGTCCAGTCTGGAATTGTGGGAGTATCTCCAGTCCAGATCTGCTGTCTTCTCATCCAGCTACTGCCCTTGGTCTCCCATTCAAGGTGTCAGCAGTCCAGGGACCAGGACAGAAAGAAATTGCAGTCCTGGGATTCAGAGGTAGCAAAACGTAGACACAGAGGCACTATTTTCATTTTCATATTTTTTACTAAAATGCTGATATTTTTCCTTATTCTTATGTGTTGAGATTACTAATAGACCTTTTTCTGTACTGGGTTTCTGTTAGGTAACAAAGAAAAATTCAAGACCACAGAACCTACCATTTGTGAGCCAGAACTGTCTAAGGGAGCCTTACTCCAGGAACAACCAACACAAAAAGTTCCAGGGGACTGGCAGGTGAACCAAACCAAGGAGCAGGCTGGTCCATCAGAATTGCATAAAGGACACAGGAGACCAGGGATAGACCCCCAGAAGGAGAAGTTCCCTGGGAGCCGTGAAGGTGGCAGCTCAAGGACAGCTGCTGGTGTGTGTTCAAAGATTGTACAGGATCCAGTCCCTCCAGGAGATGCTGTCTTTGACCATGACTCATGCAGATTAAGTAAAGATCCCATGACTCAGGAAGAGGAAAATATCTTTAAATGCAATGAATGCGGGAAAGTTTTTAATAAGAAACACCTTCTTGCTGGGCATGAAAAGATTCACTCTGGAGTGAAGCCCTATGAATGCACAGAGTGTGGGAAAACGTTTATTAAGAGCACACACCTCCTGCAGCACCACATGATCCACACTGGAGAGAGGCCCTACGAGTGCATGGAGTGTGGGAAAGCCTTCAACCGCAAGTCATACCTCACACAACACCAGCGGATTCACAGTGGAGAGAAGCCCTATAAGTGCAATGAGTGTGGAAAGGCCTTCACCCACCGCTCCAATTTTGTCCTGCATAAGAGGAGACACACTGGAGAAAAATCCTTTGTGTGCAAAGAATGTGGGCAAGTTTTTCGACATAGGCCAGGATTTCTTCGACATCACATCATCCACAGTGGCGAGAACCCTTATGAGTGCTTCGAGTGTGGCAAGGTCTTCAAACACAGGTCGTACCTTATGTGGCACCAGCAGACTCACACTGGGGAGAAGCCCTATGAGTGCAGTGAGTGTGGGAAGGCCTTCTGTGAGAGTGCAGCCCTCATTCACCACTACGTCATCCACACTGGGGAGAAGCCCTTTGAGTGCCTCGAGTGTGGGAAGGCCTTCAACCACAGGTCCTACCTCAAGAGGCACCAGCGGATCCACACTGGGGAGAAGCCTTTTGTGTGCACTGAGTGTGGAAGAGCCTTCACCCACTGCTCCACTTTCATCTTGCATAAGAGGGCCCACACTGGAGAAAAACCTTTTGAGTGCAAAGAATGTGGGAAAGCCTTCAGCACCAGGAAAGACCTTATTCGACACTTCAGCATCCACACAGGGGAGAAACCGTACGAGTGCAGCGAGTGTGGGAAGGCCTTCAATCGCAGGTCAGGCCTCACGAGGCACCAACGGATTCACAGTGGAGAGAAGCCCTACGAATGTATGGAATGCGGGAAAGCCTTCTGCTGGAGCACGAATCTCATTCGACACGCCATTATCCACACTGGGGAGAAGCCATATAAGTGCAGTGAGTGTGGAAAGGCCTTTAGTCGCAGCTCATCCCTGAGTCAGCACCAAAAGATGCACTCTGGAAGAAACCCTGCCAGTGTAACAGAAGTGGGAAGACCTTTCACCAGTGGACAGACTGCAGTCACCCTTCGAGAACTCCTGTTGGGGAAAGACTTTTTGAATGTAAGCACTGAGGGAAATCTTTTGCCAGAGAAAACATCTATCACATCATCTGATTGTGCATACCAAAGAGAAACCCCACAAGTATCTTCACTGTGAGAAAACCTTTTGTTGCAGATCATCACTTGTCATGTGAAGATGCTTTAGAAATTGACCCCCGCCTATAGCCTTATTCTGCATCTGAGAATGTATCCATGAGACAGAGACCAGTCTTCCTGGGCACCAAGGAAATCCTGCACTTACATCTTTCTCCTTAGGTTACACTGCAGTTTTATCTCAGGAATTTTTCTTGGAAGAGACTTAGAAGAGAAAATACAGTGAGGTTTCATTAAGCCTATAGCACTTTCTCATGGATTACTTAGTTTACTTGGGGCAATGAGAATGTTGTTTCAGGGCCAGAGGGCCTTGACCTTTTATGTGTTTTGTGTACATTCATTGCTGTCCACTGTCAGGAGGGTTAGAGAGTTGAGGGCATGTACTTAAGGAGATAAGGATACACATAAGAATAAGCATATTTTATTGCATCAGTTAAAACTATTAAAGCTTTGATTTTTTAAAAAACTATGGGGTTTTAAAACCTAACACCCCAATTTATTGTTTTATTTCTGTACCTATACTGTAAGTCTTAAAATTGAGTAAAGGGATTCTTCTCTTTTTATTATTTAAAATTGACTTAGCTCTTCTAGTTCTTTTGACTTTTCATGTAAATCTTAAGATGTCTATTACAAAAAAAAATCTTGCTCTCATTTCAATAGAAATCTAGATCAAGAATTGGCATCATGGACAAGTACACTGATTAAATTTATTTAAGTAATTGTTTTATTTCATTAACATTTCATAATTTTTAATGTACTGAAATTTTTTCTTTGGATTTGTATCTAGGTTTTTGTTTTTGTTTCTTTTGAGTGATAGTAAATGGGATTGTTTTTTAAACTTTAATTTTCCACATGATCTTTGGTAGTACACAGAAATATAATAGTTTTAGGGATGTTTTGGTATCCCCAACCTTGCAAAATTCACTTGTTAGTCATTTCTTTGGATAGAATCCTTGTGATTTTCTGCCTAGAAGCGTCAGCTGCAAATAGTTTTATTTTTTCCTTCTCAACTTAGGTACCTGTTACTTCCTTTTCTAGTCATATTGCACTAGCTAAGACTTGCTATGATGTTGAATAAGAGTAGTAAGAAAGGACATCCTTTACTGCTTCCTGATACTAGGGGAGAAATGTTCAGTTTTTCATCATTTAGTACAATGATAGTTAAAAGTTTATTTTCATAGAATTTTCTTACCAAGCTTATAAAATTACCCTCTATTCCTAATTTGCTGAGGGTTTTTTTGTTATGAATAAGTATTAGATTTTGTCAAATGCTTTATCTCCATTAATTGATATGGTCATCTGAGTTTTCCTCTAGCCTGTTTGATATGATGGTATTGCATTAATTGAATTTTGAATGTTGAACCAGCCTTGCATTCTTAGAATAAACCCATTAAATGGTGGAGTGTAATTCTTTTTATATACATATTAAAGCATTCCATTCGATAATATTTTGTTTAGGAAGTTTTTTTCTAATTTCTTGAATGGTATTAAAACTCCTGGGTAAATATGGAACTATTGAAAGTACCTATTTCACACTAGATAAATTAGAAGTACAGTCAATCCTTGAATAACATAGGGTTTGGGGCACTGACCCCACACACGTTTGAAATCCACATATAACTAGTAGCTTTCTCCATACACGGATTCCAAACTGCGGATCAAAAATACAGTTGGCCCTTGAGCAAGGCAGATTTCTGCACATGAGTAGACCAACACTGTTCAAATATGCATTGTTCAAGAGTCAACCGTACTATAAATTTCCTTCACGGCACTGTTCTAGCTTTATTTTAATGTGTTTCAGTTACAACATTCAGTTATAAATATTTCTTGATTCTTTTAGAGACTTATAATCTGTGGATTATTTGGAAGTATGTTTTATTTCCTAATGTTGGGAGTATTCGTGCTGGTTTTTTGTTTTGTGTTTTTGACTTCTGGTTGTTTTATATTTGGCCTGTTTAAATTTGTTGAAGTTTGCTTTATGACCCAGGATATGGTTTATCTTTTTGAATGTTCTGTATGGCTCCTGGAAAAGAATGTGTGTTCTGCTGTCATTGGGTGGGGTTTCTTTCCGTAAATGTCTGCATGATCCTGTTGGTGATATTATTCAGATTTTCTACATCCTTGCCGAGTTTTCTTTTGTCTAATGTTTCTATTGATAGTTGAAAGTCCTGCAGTAGTTGTGGAAGAGTTTTTTAATTTCTGTTAGGTTTTACTTCATGTATTTCAAAGCTGTGTTTGGTGCATGTACATTTAAGATTGCTATGTCATCTTGGTGTATTGACCCTTTTATCATGTATCTCTTTACTTTTGTTCATTTTCTTGCCTTTGAAGTATACTCTATCTGGTATTAATATAGTTCTGCATATTTTTATTTGCATAGTTTCTATACTCTGTAATTTTATTTTCAACCTTATGTATATCATTACATTTGACTAAGTTTCTTGTAGTAACACCTTGTCAGGTCATGCTTTTTTATCCATCCTGCCACTTTTCATTGGTAGATTTAGATCATTTAAATTTTAAGTAATTACTGATATGTTAGGGCTTAAGTGTTCCAGTTTATGATTTGACTTTTTTTGTGTGTTTTCCTGTATCTTGTACCTCTTTTTTTCTGGCCTTCCTTTGGGTTTCTTCAACATTTTCTAGAATTCCATTTGACTTATAATGTCATTTGAGTTTGTGTCTAATTTCTTTTAGTGGTTACTTTAGGTACTGTATTGTACAAACAAAGATAACTTATTACAGTCTAACTTTATCAGCAACTTAGCATTTTGATGTGTAGAAATCTTAATTCCATTAGGTTCCTTTACATTTCCCTTTTTTTTCATTATTAGAGGTATACAGTACTTTAGTTAGACATTTATATAGTTTATGAAATGATCCCCCTGATTACTTGATCACCCATCTTGTTTTATACACAGCCATTACAATACTACTGACTAGATTTTCTATGCTCTACTCCACATCCTCATGGTCATCTGTCAACTACTAATTTGTACCCTTGAACCCTTCACCCCTTTCTCCTAGCTCCTCAACATCCCTTCCCTCTGGCAGTTACCAGATTGTCTTCTGTATCTGTGAATCTGTTTTCATTTAGTTTGTTCCTTTTGATCCTTAGATTAGCATATATAAGTGAAATCATATGGTATTTATTTTTCTCTGACTTATTTCACTCAGCCTAATAACTTCTAGGTCCATCCATGTCATTGTAAATGGTAGAATTTCATTTCTTTATGGCTGAGTAATATTCCATTACCTATATGAACCATAAGTTCTTTATCCAGTTGTCTGTTTATGGGCATTTAGGTTGCTTCCTACATTCTTAATATAATCATTCTAAGTATTTCCTCTTCATACAGTGAGAGTCATATTGAATATTTTTATAATTCTGCCTCAACTGCCAAATGCTTTGTACAAAACTCACTGTTCCTTTTCCTAAAATAGATCAAACCATGCTCGTTATCTGCAAATTAATTTTCTTATTTCACAATATATCTGGGCCATCCCTAAAGGTTGAATGAGATAAACCAAAGTCACTCTTTAATGGCTGCATAATCTGTGCAGAAAATACAGGCAACATCTGGGTTTAAGGTCAGGGGGTCGGGGGTGGGGGTAGAGAAGGGCTAATGCATGCATTTGGGTTTTGATGTGTTTTGAGGTGCCTGAAAAACATCTCAGTGAATCTCATTCTATTTGTTGTCCAAGCCAGGCACCTCACAGTCATTTTTCTTTCATTATCCTGCATCCAGCCACTGTCTCATTTTGTTCATTTTACTTTTTCTTTTTCCCCTTGATAGTATGTGTTTTAGTGAATGGCCACACACACTAGTATGTTTTTATTCTAATGTTGGGTTCCCCACAGAGTGCTTACACAAAGCCGTGTGTATAGTCAGCACAGTATATAACATGTTGACCTCAAAGAGAATCTACATGGGCTTTAATGGCCAGATCTGTAAGATTTTAGAAGACATAATGAATAATTGTGTTGGAGGTCCTTAAGATACCCCAGGTTTGAGGATATGCTAGGAAGACTGCTATGATTTATTACAGCGAAGGGAATCAAAGCAAACTCAGCCAAGGGAAAAGGCACAAAGACTGAAGTCCAGAGGAAACCAGGGACAATTTTCAATAGTCCTGTCTCAGAAAAGTCACAGAGGACATGACTAATTTAAACTCTGTCGAGTTATGACAATAAATTGAAATGTCTGTTAGGGAAGCTCATTAAATACGCAGTGCCCGGGGATTTTAGAGGGCAGTCTTTCTAGTGCATGCCAAATGCTAGACCTTCAGAACAATAGCAGGTGTTCAGCATAAGCCACATTATTTACCTTAGCACACTGAGGTACTAAGAGTCATGACTCTGAGGTAAAGTGAAAGCTTATCTATAAATAATACCACTGTAACCAAAAAGATCACTAAGTCACAGAACAAATTCTGAACTAGCCCAGATTTAATTTAGTGATGACAAAGTAGAGAGGAAATCTGATGAAAAAGGACTTTGCCTCTTCCTAATACTGATACACGTGTATGTGTGTGTATATGCACCACTTAGGTCCCTATATATGTGCCATATGAACATGTGCATACTACCTGTGTATAACAAAATGGTCTAACTTGCAAATATGCTCATTGTTTTCCTTCGTCTGTAAAGATGTAAAGGCCAGATCAGTGCTCTGTTTCTATAGCACTTATGTCAACAATTCTCATCTCTGCTCCTGCCATTATTACTTGTAGCCTCTGGCTTCAACAAACAGCTAAAGAAAAGGTGCATCATTCAGTGCTTGAGACAGGAGTGTGCAATTTCAGCTCAGTCACATGTGCAGTCCAATTGTGAGTTTTACTGGGAGGGTCCTCTGCAGGGACACGATGCTGGAGACTTGCGGGCACATGGTGTCTGAGAGTGTGTGCAGCTCCCTTTGGACTCTTGCTCCAGCCCACAGACCATCTTTCCAGTCTCAGTTGTGGGAAACTGAGTTACCTCCAGAATGCTCGGTGGTGTCATCCTTGAGCTGTGAGGGTTGAAGATTTGTTCTGTTTGCTCACAGGTGTGCTACACATCTCACAATGGAATCATCTCAGCTAAATTAGAAATGGGCAGTGACGAGCATGGGGCCTCTAGTCAGGCTACCTGGTTATGCTTTCTGGCCTTGTTCTCTGCTGGATGACTGAAAAATTTCTCTCCACTCTGCTTCCATTTATTGTGGCTATCCATGTATTAAGCATGTGTTTTTATTCTGAGGTTTATGTTGGTTAGGACCTTGCAGATAGTGGAAGACATCTGTCCTCCCGGGGCTAAGTCCTAGAGGTAGCAAAGGGTCAGTGTGCCTTTCACATGCAAACCAACCAATCCAGAGACTACACCCTTCACCTGCTGCCTTTAACAAGTTCTCACACATCAAGACTCTTCCCTAATCACCCCAGTACCAGGTACCAGGCCATTAGAGCAGTTCATACACTAGGGAACCTATTGAAATTATTCAAACTAGCTAATCCTAAACCAGCTTAGCCTGCTTACCTTGCCCACTCCCTATGGAAGTGACAGTGTGGTCCCTGCCCACCCACCCTCCTTCTGCCTTTTGACCCCTCCCTAGTGCTTCTCCTGTGGAGCATGGCGGGCATTCTTAAGGGAACTGCAAGTATCTTCAATGGCAATTATCTCCTGATCTGTTGGCCACATACAATAAAACTACATTTTAAAACAATACACCTGAAAGCATTAATGAGATGATAAATACCAAGAATTTAGCAAAGCAAACCAGCCATTTATTTTCAGGTCATTCCAAACAATGGCGTGTTAATACACCCAACCAGATGTGATCTTTAAGTTGGAATAAGCCATGGACAGAGGAAGAAGCAATGCCAAGGAGGGCTGTCCAGATGAGCAGGTGGAAAGCAGGCATTCCAGAACCATCGTGTTAGATTTGTTACTTCCCGTGGGGTTGGTATTTTAGAAAGATTGTTCCATGTGTCATTGTCAAAGCCCCACACTTCTCATAAGGACCAAAACTAAGTGAGGGCTGCAAAATCATTAGTGGCAATATCAGATACTCTATATATCATTTCTCTAACTTTTTGAGGTTCGAAGGAAGAAATGCCTTCCTGTGCGCTGTTTCCACATCCTGCCTACATCATTTGTTTTCTTGATTATCCTCCCTTTCACACACATCTTCCCTCACTCTCTTTATCCCTTAAGGCATTGGTGGCTATGTCATCTTTCAACATTTCTGCTTACTACTCTAGCTCTTCCTAGTTCCATTCCATGTCCCTACTTTCAGGTATGAGTCCTCACACATTCTAAGTGCTCCCTTCTCACTGTGTCTCTCCTTGAACCTTGGAGTCCCACTTAAGCAGTTATCACCCTTTTTCCCCATCTAGAGTCCCCACCTAATGTTTGCCTTACCTGTCATCTCAGCCACCTTTAAGCCTACTTTTCATTTGCATGTTCTTTTGTCCATCATCCTTTCTGACTTGTCCTTGCACATTGGCTTGAGTGTCAGACATCACCGCTATGATCTTTCCTACATCTCAGTTTCCCCAACTGTCATTTTGGCGCTTCCTCTCTGCCTTTAAGTGAGGAGCCTGTTGGGGCTGTTTTCCCCTCTGTGCAATATTTCCACTTCACCATTATCTCATACCTTAGTCCTCTTTCTGAGCCCCCCTGACTTGTAAGCCTCCCTGTTTGTTACAATGCCACCTCCACCTCCACCCTGGCCACATCAGCAGTGACTCCCACGGTTATCCATTTTAAGCCCTTCTCTTTTTTGTGTTCGAGACTGAACTTGATCCCATTGATCACCCCATTCTTGAAATACACTCCTTTACCTTGCTTCTGTAACATCACCTTCCTGATTTTATCTCCCTTCTCTTTTATTTCTCCTTGTTGACTCATCCACCTCTAGCCACCCACTGAGTTTTGAAATTTCTAAAAACTTTTCCCAGCCCCTTTCTCTCTGTGGTCTCTCCCAGGGCCTATCTGCCCTTAGCTTCAGTTACTTTCTTTTTTGAACGCATCAGAATTTATTTCTTTGGCCCTGACTTTTTGGAATTTTAGACCTGAATTCTTGATCGTCTTTTGCCATTCCCATTTGTGTGTTTCGAAGATACCACAGTCTCCAAATTCTTGGATTCATAAAATGGCTCCCACTTTTCCCTGGTTCTGACCCAGTTAGTGTTTCCTCAGTGCTACATGGCAATGTTTACTTACTGCAGATAGAAATCTCTGACTCAGCATGGTTCAACTCCCAGGTACAGTCAAAAAGAGTTGCCAATTTTACCTCATAAATGCCTTTTAAGTCTGTCCCCTTCTAATGGTCTAATCTACCATTTCCTTTCTAGACCATACCATCACCTCTACTTACCTTACTAGCTGGGTCTCATTTTATCTATATTTTCTCTTCAGTCCATTCTCCACACTGAAGCCAGAGATACAGCTCAGATTAGATGATGCACTTTACTCCCTCACCTCCCAAGCACATACACCCTTAAAGTGTTTTGTGACTTTCTTTGGCCCATCCATGAGGCCTTACCTGGTGTGGGACATGCCTAATTTACTACCTTTTCTCTTACACAACACTTAGCTCTCTTTATTTCCCGTTTCTCTTCTTTTCCCCACCTGCCACAGGTGTACTTTGGCCAGCAAGTGAGTGCTTATCCCTCACATCTCACCTCAAATAGCATTTCCTCAGGGAACCTTTTATTAGAACACCTATCTTGATCATAATGTTTCTTTTTCAAAAGAATCTTTCATGGTTTTTTGCTCCCTTAGACCATCTTTAGGCTCGATAATTTGCTGGAAGGATTCACAAGACTCAGGAAAGAAGAGAAGAGGAGAGGGGAGGGGAGGGAAGGGGAGAGGGGAAGAGGTTACAGTTTATTACAAGGACACAGATCAAGCTCACCAAAGGGAAAAGCCATGTAGGCTTTTCCATGAGAAAAAAAGCAAAGTCCATGAGAAACCAAGCACAAGCTTCCAGGTGTCTCCTCCCAGTGCAGTTACACAGGAACTCAATTCTTTCAGCAAAGATGTGTGACAACATGTTCAAACATAACCAGTGAGGAAAGCTCACCCCAGCTTCCATGTCCATGGATTTTATTTATTTATTTATTTATTTATTTATTTATTTATTTATTTATTTATTTATTTTTTATTGAGGCATGCAATACCTACGTGGCTGACTATGGACACTGTCTCCAGTATCCAGAGAAGGCCCAGTGTGGCCCAGGCCCTCAGGCATACAAAAACCACCATTGACCATGAGTCACATGTTAGCATAAATTACCTGGTCAAACGGATACAGACTCAGGTATAAAAATCACTCCTCCCAGGCAAGATATTCCAGGGAATCAGAAGTGGTCTTCCTGGGGCTGGTCAAGTGCAAGTCTTTTCTTTGGAATGTGTAGCATTTGAGAACCTGGGGCCTGTTCAGTTAACACTTTCCCACACAGTCCACCCTCCTGGACCTTAACCTAAGCTCTGTTACGTGAAAACAGCCATATTTGCCTGAGCATCTACATATAATAAAGTATTTCTGTAATAGGTACACTATAGTATCATTGGGAATATGCCCAACATTGAAGGAGGCAGTATGGGGTATGGCTAGATTTAAATAAACAATCAAAACATCCTAGAAAAGCCATTACATCCATATCTATATATTTTTTAAATTTTTTTTTAGGCAAGGCAACCCTTGGTAGACCTCACAGATTGCAAAGAGCTTGTCATCTTACAATCAATTTTTCTTTTTACTTTTTATGCCTACAGCACCTAGTCTTCCTAGGTGGTCTCCCATCCAAGTACTAACCAGGCCCGACCCTGCTTAGCTTCCGAGATCAGACGAGATCAGACTTATTCAGGGTAGCATGGCCATAGATGCATATCCATATTTTTGTACTAATCTGATTACTCATTCCCTTGATCAACTGTTATTTGTACGTTGTGATAAACCACCTCCCCTGTCTCTACATTGGTTTAAGCAACCTTCCTCACACATCTGGAAAACAGTGAGAACTTCCTAACAGATCTCCTTCCTCCTCTCTTGTCCCTCCTATACTCTAATTTCCACACAACACCCAGATTGACCCTTTAACACAAAAAGCAAATCACATCAATGATGTGATCCCTATTTCACAGTACTAACTATATATATTTTTTTCTGTATTCTTGCTCTGGCATTTGAGGCCTCCCTGACTAGAGAGAGACTGCCCCTCCCAGGGCTTGTCAGTTCTTAGAGACAGCAAATAACTTGCCCAGGACCTGCCCTTCATCTGAAAATTAACCACCTCTGTTTGACTCTTAGACTCCAGGAAACAATATTCCTCTTCCCTAAAACTCCAAGACCATGTACCAGGCAAGCAACACCTCTGAAGCCCCAAAGCCCTACAATATTTTCAAACCAGCCAGTCCTAAGCTGTTTATCTGGCCTGTTTTCTCTTTTCTGCAGAAAACACAGTAAAGGTGCTGGGTCATTCTTTCTTCTCTGCTTCTGCCTCCTGACCCACCCTGGTGCTTACCCTACATGGCTCTGGGTTGTGTGCCCTGACTACTGTTTGCTAGAGATCTGAGCATAAACTTCTTCCTTCATGACAATCACTTCCAAGTCTGCATGTCTTACCTTGTTAAACAAACCACAGGTTTGGAACACATTATATATTACATATTACATATTACAGTTTCCTTACAATGGACAAGAAGACTCTATACAATTTGTCTCCATTTATCTCTCCAATTTCTCCAACCATTCTATCTCTGCAGACGCAGCCCTAGCCACACTAGCTTTCTTGCTTTTCCTCAGATATCCCAGCACTCTCCCAACCCAGGAATATCTTTCTCAAAGACCTAGGAGCTCTCTCTTTGAAATGAAGACATCAAATGAAATAGCATGCCTATCTCCTAGTTTCTATGGGAGGATAAGAGCCTAACTTCAATGGACACCTTGCTCCAAGCTGCAGAACTATCTTTTTGTGTAAAGAAATAAGTTTGTTTTCTCTTCTAGAAAACCAAAGTAATGGCAAATAGTCTCTCCAATTACCAGGTGAAATTGGGAATGAGCTATGTAACGAATGAATGGTGCCATCTTGTTTTCACACTTGAGCATTAATTACTAGTTATTTTGAAAACCTATGTAGTAGGTTGTGTCTGCTCGGCTCTACAAAAGGGTGAGGTTTATTTTTATCTTTGCAATCTGTTAGCAGGTGTTTGTGATGCGCATCACATTCTGGTTGAACGTCAATAATAAACTGTTTTGTCTACTATCTTTGTGGAGAGGTTTTCTGGGTTGGGAGATTTTTTTCTTTTTTAATTATATTTCCCCAACAATTTATCCTGTTGCCTCTCTAAAGGAATTAAATTTCAAATGTTTTAGAAACTTCTGTATATGCCAAATACATAGGTGTGTTGGGGGGAGAGCACGAGTACAGGATATAGGGGACCGAGGCACAAATTTCAGGGAAGCCCTCCCGAATGTGCGTGATAGAGGACACTGTGGAATGGCCTGAACTAGAAACGCCGTCCAAGCAGGGGACATTTGGGGGCGCACGCATTTTTGCAGCTTTCCAGCTACACAAGGAGCCCCATAAGCTTCCTATGATTGGTTTATATTCATTCATACGTGCGTCCCGTCACTTAGTTCCTGAATGCGTGCAATCACTGATACGTTTATGTATGTATTCATTCACTCAGCCCCACTTCCACCATAGCCTCTGCGAACCTTTTCGGGATTTCCCTTCCAGCGTCCAGTCGGGACCCGCAGTAGCCGCAAGCCACGCCTCCTTCCGGTTTCACGCGCTGCTGTTTCATTGGCCCAACGTCCTTGGTCCCGCCCTCATCTCCGGAGCGGAAGCTCCCATTTCTGTCTCTCCTATTGGACACGCTGCCTAAGCCTCAGAAATTAAAACCAATGGGAATCGCTCAGTAACTACACCCTCAGCCAATGGGCCCAGGGAGCGTAATATGAAAGGCCTGGCCAGCGGCCCTCGGGATTTCCTCCAACTCAGCGTGTCCTGGTCTGGTAAGTTACTCAGGACCCCCGCCCAGACGGTGCCTGAGGCCACCGCGGAAGCAGATCGAGACTGGAAGAACCTCAGCCTGAGTGTTACCTCCTGCCACCGCTCTTTAGGATTACCCGGACCTGCACACCCAGTTCCACAGGGCGCAGAAAGGAGACTTTTCGTCACCATCACTTCTCATGAGTCACTCACAAGCTATGGTGAAGTCCGACAGTGCTCAGCCCACGGGTGAGAGGGACAAGAACCAGGACCAGAGAAAGAGGGTTGAGAAAAAAGGCCTGGTGCCATTTGTGGGGAATGGGAGAGGACACAAAAGAAAATGTTGACAGCTCTTTATTTTTCAGCAGCTGCAGAAGGCCAAACTCTCCCCGGCGTGCCCACGACGTGAGTGCCTTTGGCGTTGTATCTGGGAGAGGAAGGGAAGTGGGATGGAGAGGTGAAGAGCAAGCTGTGTGTGTGAAGTGTTGGCTCATGGGACTGAGAGCTGCTGACCAGACACCCTGGCCGGGCCCTTGAAAAGAGAAAGGAGCAGAGGGAGAGGAAAGTGGAAGAGGAAGGCGAGCGTTCGGGGTCCCTGACTCTCTCCCTCCACCTCCCTTCCAAACTGAGGCTTTTTTTTCTTCCCCTGTCAGGCGGCAACTCACAATTGATGACTTTGAAATCGGGCGTCCTCTGGGCAAGGGAAAATTTGGGAATGTGTACCTGGCTCGGCTCAAGGAAAGCCATTTCATTGTGGCCTTGAAAGTCCTCTTCAAGTCCCAGATAGAGAAGGAAGGAATGGAACATCAGCTACGCAGAGAAATTGAAATCCAGTCGCATCTACAGTAAGGACAGTCTCTGCATGAGAGTCCCACACTGGTTCTCTACTCTTGTTTTTCTGTAGCCTCATCCATCTGTGACATCTAAACCCAGCATTTCCCCCAATACAACTCCCAAATACGCCCTTTATTTCCACCTTAAAGATTTTTCTCCAGTTTTTTACAGTTAGACCATGTAAAGCTCCTTGTGTCACACACCAAATGCCTGTTCCCTGTTCTCCCCTCAGGCACTCCCAGATCAGGCTATTATTAGTCTGGTCCCAGCGCAATTTGCTTTTTGTGTGACCAGTCACAGCATCATGATTTGGGCCTCAGGGAGGAGTCTGACCTTTCCTCCATCTCTCCTCCAGACACCCCAATATCCTTCGCCTGTACAACTACTTCCATGATGCGCGCCGTGTGTACCTGATTCTAGAATATGCTCCAAGGGGTGAGCTTTACCGGGAGCTGCAAAAGAGCCAGACATTAGATGAGCAGCGTACAGCCACGGTGAGGTGGGGTGGGAGATTGGGGCTCTGGGGTCCATGAGTTTACCATGAGCTAATGGGGGGAGGTCACTACGTGTGGCTCTCATGAATGTCCAGATTGCTTTTTTTTAAATCCAAATTTTATAAATTTTATATAATGACATATATATCTCTTAAAATTTCACATTCGGATATGCTGATTATCCCCAGAATATTAATAAGCAGTGTGTATAAGTTTGAATTCTTTGGTTGTAAGCAACAGAATCTAACTCCACTGCCTTATGCAGAGAAACATATTGAAAGGCTATGAGGGAGTCTGCTGAATAAATGAGTGGAACTTGTCTTAGATAGAGGAAATGAGATTTCTAGAAGGCTCCACGTGATCCAGAGCAGTGATCATCCCAGCAGAATGGTTGAATCAGCTCGCTGCCAGAATGAATGATCTTTTGGCTTTCCTCCTGTTTTTGTATCATTTCCTCGGGCCTCAAGTCCTGTGGAAGATCATCTGATTGGCTCGGTATAGTCCTATGTCTGGCTACAGCTAGGGCATCCTTTATGTCTCCTTTAGCATCCATCCTACGAGACCACATAAAATGGGGAAGAGAAAATCCTCCCCCACCAAAAATTATGGTGCTGTTAAGGAGGTAATGGAGTTGGTTACCAGGAAATAAAAGATTCCACTACAGTTGTACAATGCATGATGAGTATTTTTACCTCGGTAGTCTTGACAGTTTTGATCTCAGACTTTTTTTCTCGCCTCACAGATAATGGAAGAGTTGGCAGATGCTCTGACCTACTGCCATGAGAATAAGGTGATTCACAGGGATATTAAGCCAGAAAACCTGCTGCTGGGATTCAGGGGCGAGGTGAAGATTGCAGACTTTGGCTGGTCTGTGCATACCCCCTCTCTGAGGTAGGTCAGGTGGTGGTGGGGTGGGCCTGGGTGCTGGTTAGGAATGAACCAATTTAATACATTCCACGTGTAAGATCCAGATACAAACCTAGGTTTCTATTTAAATACAGTAATGCACTGCATAATAATGTTTTGGTCAACGATGGACCGCATATACGATGGTAGTCCCATAAGATTATCATGGAGCTGAAAAATTCGTATCTCTTAGCGACACAACCAACATGATGTTGTAATGCAATGCATTACTCGTGTCTGTGGTGATGATGGTATAAACAAACCTACTGTGCTGTCAGTCCTATGAAAGTATGGCACATACTTTATGTATAGTACATAATACTTGATAATGCCAATAAATTACTATGTTACTGGTTTATATATTTACTATACCATACTGATGCAATTCTGGAAGGATTACATCTGACTACATCAAGAACCTTGCTTGGGCTTGGGGTGATGTCATCAAGGAAAGTATGAATGGTAAGACACTCAGCAGGTTCATCCAGGACTTTAAAGAATTCGCCAAGGATGATGAGGTTGCAAAAATCAACAAGGCTGTGGTTGAGATGGCAAACAACTTTACCCTGGGCGTGGATGAGGATGACAATGAGGAACTCCTGGAGGTGATTCCTGAGGAACTGACCAATGAGGAGTTGATGGAACTAGAGCAGGAGCGTATAGCTGAAGAAGAGGCAAGAGCAAAGGACGCTGCAGAAGATAAAGAACCCTGAAGAAAATTCACAAAAAGGGTTTAGCAGAAGCTTTTGCAGACTTCAACAAGCTCCTTAAAAAATTTGAAAACATGGACTCTAACACAGAAGATTCATTAGTAGAGAGGAATGTTCATGGTACATTATCTGCTTATAAGCAAATTTATGATGAAAAAAAGAAAACCAAGTAAACCACCATGGACATATTTCTGAATTATTTCAGCAGAATTATGCAAGTGAAGATGCAATCCTTTATCTTCTTTCCTTTTTAAAATAGCAAAGGAAAAACAGAAGATTGGCTGACTGGTAAGTATCCCCACTAAGTGTACAGTATTTATAAAGCCTATAGTAGTGTCCAGTCATATCCTAGGCTTTCACACTCACTCTGCATTTCACTCATGCACTGACTTACCCAGTGACTTCCAGTCCTGCAACCTCAATGGTAAGTGCCCTATACAGGTGTGCCATTGTTTTTATCTTTCATCCTGTATCTTTACTGTATATGTTTTACGTTTAGATACACAAATACCATTGTATAAGTATTGCGTACAGTAAGATACTGTACAGGTTTTGTAGCCTAGGAGCAATAGGTTATACCAGGCAGCCTATGTGTGTAGTAGGCTATACCTTCTATGTTTGTGTAAGTGCACACTTATGTTCACACAATGACAAAATCGCCTGATCATGCATTTCTGAGATGCATCTCTCCCCATCATCAGGTGCTGCATAACTGGACTGCCTTTTTCAAATGCATGTGTTTAATATGTATTCAGAGACTGAAAGAATGTGGTTCAACCATATCTTTTATTTTTTGATCTCCGATAACATTACTTTACCAATAAGTTTCCATGTAAATAAAGAACTATTGCTCCATAATTCCAGGAAGTTTATTGTATGAATAAATCATAATTCTTTTATGTGATCTTTTTTTGATGCACCATCAGTTTGTTCTAAATCTTTGATGCCCAGATTATTCTTGTGAAAACACCCTGGATCATGGGCTAAATAATGGTATGACTAATTCCAAAGTATGAAAATGGTGGGTCCCAGTACTTGCCTTCTCTGAACTTTGATCCATATTAAAACTTGGTGTTTCCACTCTACGGCAGGGACTTCTCAGGATTTCCTAGGGTCTCCCGTCTCACTAGAAGCTGGGGAAGAGGGATTTCCCTTGTTCTGGGCCTCTGCACAGTGCTCACTTCTCTCTCTGCCTTCTTCCAGAAGAAATACAATGTGCGGGACTCTGGACTACTTGCCCCCAGAAATGATTGAGGGGAGAACATACAATGAGAAGGTGGATCTGTGGTGCATTGGGGTGCTCTGCTATGAGCTGCTGGTGGGAAGTCCACCCTTTGAGAGCACTTCCCACTCTGAGACCTGCAGACGCATCCTCAAGGTGAGATGGCCACATTCTGGGCATTCATGGAGGAGCCAGTCATTGGTGGCTGGTAGGCTCTGCAGAGTATAGGACACACATGAAATTTGTTTACTAAGATCCAGAGCAGTGCCTTGATCCTTCTCCAAGAACAGAGAGAACATGGATCAAAGAAATTAACCACAGTTCTCGTTTCTTTTCTGGCCTCATCAGGTTGATGTAAGATTTCCTCCATCATTCCCTTTGGGGGCCCAGAACTTGATCAGCAAACTCCTCAGATACCAGCCCTTGGAGCGGCTGCCTTTGGCCCAGATCCTGCAGCATCCCTGGGTTCAGGCCCACTCTCGGAGAGTGCTGCCTCCATCTGCTCACATGGCTTCCTGAACCCTGTCCACCCCTGTTCCTTTGTGTTTGTTCAGGGAGCTCTCCTGGCTTTGCTATCTCATCTGCCTTTTGTTTCTTCTCTTTTAAAATATAAGATGCTAATTAATAAAAGCCGAATCATTTTGTACCAGGTCTTTATAGTTGTGAAGTTGGTATGTAACTGGGTAGAATCATTATTTCTGTAGAACTCTTTTCCATGAGAGGGGCCCCAAATGATGCCCCTCCTAGCCCCCAAGGATGGTGACTTAACCACTCTTCCTTGAAAACTAGTGACTACTTTCTACAGATAAGCACCCCAGTGGTGAATGATGTGCCACCTATCACATTGACTCCTACACTCATCTTACTATTTCCTGTGTTTTCAGGAGTACACCGTTTGTAAAACAGGACTTGATAAACCCAGAAGCTTCACTTTTTTTATACTGACATCCAACATTTGACTGTCTTCAAGGTAAAACGTCTCACTGTACATCAGTGCCATCCAATTCTCAAATAATTTCACATCTGCATGGTGTGTAACCTTCTGATTGTATCAGAAGAAATCATCCCTAATAATAAATGTAACATCACCTTTTCTGAAATCACACCTTCTGCTTGCAGCAATTTAGGGAATGTTCTTCCAGCCTTCCCTTGTATCCCTCTGGCAGTTGCTCCTTTCATCCTCAATAAGCTGACTGTACTAGAGTAAACATCTAGACTCAGCTAAGAGCTTAAATATGTATTCTGTTCATTGTAGGCATTGAAACTGCAGTGGCTCCTGACTAAAAATGGAGTTTGCCTTGGTAATGTTACTCCTGCCACCGTATGCTACATTCTCCTCAATGTGAAATGTTCAGCAGATGCAGGATGATATCCCTATGATATGCAGACCCACTCATTAAATATAAATAAGTCAGCCTTTCTACTCAGATGCACAGCCCTTGTACTGCAAATCTGTCATTTAAGTGTCCCAAGACATTGGCTCATGGGTTTTCAGCTGCATCTTCTGTGCTTTCTAGCTTCATCTTCTTATCAGTTTTCTTGACTTAATATTTCAATTAAACATTTGGCAATTCCTAATAAATTAACTGGTTCATAGGAACCCTGCAATATTACTCATTTCTAGTGCCGGATAAACTCACATCACCAGGGACATTTTGGACAGTAGATAAGGATAGAAAAATCAACTAAGGCCTCAACATTGAATACCAGATGATATAAGTTTTAATAAAGAAAACTCTGACATGCTTTACAGTAGGATTTCAAAGATCTCCAATAACTATATATAGCTTTTCTCATCCACATTGATTTCAGACATTCTACCTCTCATGACACAATATACAAATCTTAGCTTTAATATCTGTTTTACATCCTAACCCCAAACCATTTCATAACTATAAGGGTCAACCACATGTGAAAAGAAGAATTATGTTTTTCTTCCAATATAGGTAAGTTACGATCGCCAATGATGATTAGCATTATTCCTTGTGTGCTAATTAAGCCATGTTTCTCTATAATCTTTTATAAACAGCATCTTCTAGGAAATTAACTCCACCTCAATCCATGACTTGACATCCTGCCTCTATGCTTTCTTCCACTTTAAAAATTAAATCTCTTGATTTTTTGAAGTTTCCATTTTCATAACTGCATGTATTCTCTACACATTAGAAGCTGGATTTTATTACCTGACCTTCACAATCATGAGAAGAAAACAAAAGAAGTCAGAGATTGACTTATAAGACTTTGGGCAATATAATTCTAGAAGGAACGTTAGAATTCCTAACATGGCTGTTGGTTTCTTGTCTGCCACTACATAATGTTGGGTTGGTTCATAATTCACCCCTGTCTTTTCCTTTCTCCACCTATTCTCATTTTTTTGGTGGTATCGTGACTTGAAATAACAGAATACTCTGACAACTCCCAAATTTACATATCCACGAACAATCCCTCTCCCAATGTTCAGACGTAGGTTGAAGTGCCTATGTGACACGCTTTGTGGTCTTACCGATTATTTCAAACTGACCATGCTGGAAAGTGGAGTCTTCCAAATCACCCCTACATGCAGCCTCCCCATCTCAGGGATGGCAAACCACTCATCCGGTGATCTGGGATTAAGAGTATTACCCAGAAGTCCCTGCATCACGTGGAGGTGACTTTGGGCCAAAGAAGGCCCAAGAGACTTGTCCTTGTGGCACACTACGTCCGAGGGGAACTTCCGGTGTCCTACTTTTGGCGGTTAATTTGACTGCTCATTTATCCGCATCTCCTACAAGAGGATCTAAAAAAGAGATGAGGCGCACGGGGCAGTCAGGAGGCAAGCAGAGGGCCGGATGTCGCACCTTTGCACTTGCCCCGACCAAGGGTGAAAGTCTCCATCTCTTGAGTCTCACTTTCCTCCGGCGGAGAACCAACGGCCTCGCCTCCTCTCCTTGGTTTCCCTGTGTCGTATGAAGAGACGTGACGAGGCGGGTGTGACCCGCCGCTCTGGGCCTGGTAAAGCTTTTACACTGGGGACAACCGGCTATGGAACGCGATCTCCGGTGGCTTCGTTGTAGAGAAAAAACCACATTACCCAGAAGGCTGTGCATGGCGAGTGTGCAGCGGGCGCTGTGCCAAAGACGGCTCAGGACAGGGGTATTTCCTGTGGCCCGCTGAGGAAGCGGGATTTCCGGCGGCTTGGTGTAGACGTCATTCTCGTGCGACGGTTCTGTCCACGCCAGCTGTCGGGAGGGCATCGCTGTTCTGTGGCCGCTTCCAGTGCGGCTCTTCGACAATGAGCAAGAAGATTAAGATGCACTTCCGCCCCTTTGAACGAGCTGCAAGCCTCTCGGTCAGCGGAGAAGGTGACAGTCAGCCGAGGTCACCCCGAGGGCGGGGTAGGGGCGGCGGTCGGCTGAGCGCGCCTCTGTCACCGCCTCTTCGGGCCTGGCTCTCTCCACAGGGTCCCGTGATGGCGGCGGCGTGGACGGACCCAGCGCAGGTGAGTGGCGGTTGTTTTGGTCATTGCAGCTTCTCTGCTGGTTCGGAGAGGTCTCCTGGCCAGGGTGGAGCCAAGACAGCCATTGGATTCTCCTTTGTCCTTGTCGTTTATTTACAAGTGGAGTTGGCTTGTCACTTTATCTCCAGTCTTAGGACATGAGAGACTATACAAACGGACAGTAGACGGACCAGATAGAAATTTGAACTTTGACCCACAACCTGCTGCATCCTGCCCAGTAAACCAGCCCCTTACTTACAATAAGCAATCCAGGAAGCTAGCCTGCTCTAAGTCAACTAACCGGAAGCCAGATTAAATTTATAGTGACAGTCCAGGAAGCTAAACAGTTACTTCTGTAACTATCGGTCCAAAATGGCCGAGACTTGATTAATTACTAACTCTCCAATTTTTTCCCCACTTCCGACTTAAGACTAACCGGAGAAAACCATATGTGCACCCCTAACCAATCATATAGGATGTTATGTGACTGCACATCAGAGAGTTTTCATTTGATACTCAGTGTTGAGACCCTAGTTGAATTTTCTATCCTTACCTACTTTCCAAAATGTGCCAGGTGATGCGAGTTCATCCAGCACCAGAAATGAGTAATATTGCAGGGTTCCTATGTAAGAACCAGTTAATTTATTAGGAATTTCCAGGTGTTTAATTGAAATATTAAGTAGAGAAAATTGACAGGCTGAAGCTAGAAAGCAGAGATGTGAGCACTGAAGGTGCAAGTGAAAAAGCATGAGCCAATGTCTTGTGGCAATTAAGTGTTAAATCTGCAGTAGTAGGGCTGTGCATCTGAGAGTGAGGTGGCTGTATCATGTATATTTAATTAGTGGGTCTGGTCATCACAAAGATATGGTCCTGAATCTGCTGGACGATTCACATTGAGAATGTGTAGAATATGGTGGTGGGAGTAACATTACCAAGGCAAACTCCATATGCAGTGTTTTTGTCAGACACTGGTGAAAACGATGGCTTATTGAACTGGGGACTTTTAGTCGCTTTAAGATATGATGTGAAGTCCTCGGCATGGGGCAGGCACATAGCAGGACCGATGAGACTCAGGTGCTGCTGTTGTTACCATAGTGGTATCATTGCTTTCTCATCTTCTGACATTTTAGAGTCCTCACTGTCTGCATTTCAAAGTCTTTGTGTCATTTCTACTGTCATGTGTCATTTTCCAGTGGCTTCCACATAGGAGGCTTCTCTTTTACACTGTTTTATTATGTCCAGAGCATTGTCCACCTCCCCCTTGAGCCCAGCACATAGTTTGTCCCTCAGGAGGTGTTGGATGATTGGGGCCTTAATGTCCGCACCTGTACCATGATGCAGAGTGAGCTCTGATTCCATGCAACAGCCCCAAGGCCAACGCTACCACCTCTCTTTGACTTTCCAGATGTCCGTGACCTTCGATGATGTGGCTGTGACTTTTACCCAGGAGGAGTGGGGGCAGCTGGACTTGTCCCAGAGGACCCTGTACCAGGAAGTGATGCTAGAAAACTGTGGGCACCTAGTATCTCTGGGTAAGTCCTCCCCACTCCGCCATGGTAGGCTCCTAGAAAGTGTGGAAGGAAATGGGGGTGTTCCACAGACCCCAAAGGCAGGATGTCTGGGGAATCCCTTGAGGGACTGACTGACCCAGGAACTGGAAACCACGCGATTATGCCCCGGTTCCCGGGTCTCTTGTCCTGGCTTCGTTCTCTGGGTCTGCTCAGGTTTCTTTATTCAGAATGGCTTTTTCTCTTCTACGAGTTTGCAATAGGACTGGGCACCTCAGTCCCTGCTGTCTGTGGCTCCCAGACTCCCTGTCTCTCCTTCTTTGCATGTTTATGTTTTTTCTCTTTCTTTCTTTGCTACTGAGCTCTCTGGGGCATCCTTGAGGCAGGAATGGCTATCTGAGCCCATTATCCCTGGACCTGTCACCCCAGTGTCCAACACAGACTGGCCTCTGTCTGAGCTCCCTATTTTGGATTCCAGAGGGGGACCTGACTGAGTGAATCTGGTGGGCTCACATGTCCCCTCCAGGCCAGTCGTCAGGCCATGTGTGATGGGATGCTCTTCCAGTGAGTATGAGGCAGGCCCCTGGAAGGCCTTCGTCCTGGTGGCCCCCAGGTGTTCTGAACCACATGGCCTCTTTATCTCACATGCTCTCTTGACCGTCTCTGTCTCCTAAGTCCTGTCAGAGAGAGAGGTTAGAGCGGTGCTTTTCAGCAGCCGGCAGTTTGTCCCCCAGGAGACATTTCACCATGCGTGTAGCCACTTTTGATTGTCACACATGTGTGGGCGTAGTACTGGCATCTAGTGGACTGACTGACCCAGGAACTGGGAACCACATGACTCTAGTGGGTAGAGTCCAGTGATGCTGCTACATTCAACAAACAAGACAAGACAGGCTCCTTGACAAAGGATTCTGCAGCCCAAGGTGTCAAGCGGGCCAAGGTCAAGAAACCCCAGCTTGGGTGTGGCTCTGCATGAAGATAATCAGAGTGCAGTCAGCCCAAGGGGAAAGGATGGTAAATCTAGGGCTTAGGGTAAGGTATACCTATTTTTAGAGAGCCGTAATTAAGATTCATGTCAGTGAGAAGAGATTAAACCAAGTTAGGAAATGTTTGATATATTTAGCTATTTTATTACAAAATTTTAAAAAATGATAGTCTATTACCTGGCCCTCCTTACCTCATCACTCACCTCCATGTGCTTTCCTCAGGCTCACGCCACTCAGTCATGCTGGCTTCAAGCCAGCTGCCCCAGCCACACACTTGCTTGAGTCTCTGCAGGTGCTGTTTGTTCTGTCTGCTTGGCGGATGTTCTTGGGTATTTTCCCCTTTCACATAGTC
This sequence comes from Pteropus medius, assembly GCF_902729225.1. Classification (NCBI taxonomy): domain Eukaryota; kingdom Metazoa; phylum Chordata; class Mammalia; order Chiroptera; family Pteropodidae; genus Pteropus; species Pteropus medius. The sequence goes on along the minus strand of NW_024349142.1, from coordinate 257,060 downwards.
CCTCCATTCAACACAGTCACCTCCTCAGCATCCTGCTCACAAAATCCCTATGTATTTCTTTCTAAGCCAGTGGTTCTCACTGAGGGATGATGTTGTCGCGCAGGGAAGACACGGCAATGTCAGGAGTCATTTTTGTTTGTCACAACTGGGATGACAGTGCTTCAGGCGTCTAGTAGGTGGAGACTTGGAATGCTGCTAAACATCCTGATAATGCACAGGACACACATTCTCCTTCCCCATCTCTTCAGAGAGTTTTCTGTATCTAAAATCAATCATGCCGAGGTTGAGAAACTCCAATTAGACACTTCATCGGGGACACTGAGGGACAACCGCAGGAATCTATTCCTTTATTTTCTCTCTTTCCTTTCTCCTAATTTTTGAGAGAAAATCTAGATTCCATTTCCTCCTTCATGGAGCGTTTGGAAGATAAAGGCCTGGAGCCAGAACCCTGGTATTCAGTCCAGCTCTGGTCCTTGAAAACTGTGTGGCCCCAGACAAGTTACTGAGCCTGTCTGTGCCTCAGTGTGCTCATTGGTAAATGAAGTAATATGGTATCTCCTTCCCAGGTCTATGGCAAGGGTAAGTGGGCAACTTACGCAAAGCGCTCAGAACAGTGCCTACTGTGATGCAGGTTAGCGATTGAGAAGCCCGCTGTGACCACTACTGTTATTACTCTCATCAGGATTCTCTTTACCTTCATGTCTGGACCAGCACCTTCTGGAGCACAGTTGTGTAGCTTTGTTGTAAACCAGCACAGAGAGCAGAGATGGCTATACCTGGGTTTCTGTATTGGCCCCGCTATTCACCACTTCTCTGCTCTTTGGCAAATCATGTTATCTGCTTGAGCCTTGGTTTCTTCATCTGTAATGGTGCTGATCACAGTACGTACTTGCTGGGGACGCTATGTGGAAATCCTGAGAGAATCCTTATTTTGTCTGTGGTCTATAGGAAGAACGATATAAAACATAGCTTAGGATCTGAAAAAAGACCAAGGTCAATGAAAACTTTGTTCTGAATGGAAAGAGTCAGTATTTTAAATATGTCAGTTGTTTAAATTACTCCATAAATTTATTTCAATTTTGAAATGATATAATGCATTTAAATTGCTTGACACAGTCCTTTGAATGTGGTTATACTCTCTATACATTAGTTTTTGATTTAGTATTAGGAATAAAACCTCTGTGTCAATATGGCATATCTTTGTTCCAGGTTACCTGTCAGTTTTTGTTTGTGCATTTGGAAGCAGCTTCATTCGAGATCTTGTTCTCATCCTGAAGTCCCAGACTAGATTGGTGTTCTTTCTTTTCACAAAAATCCTCGTGTCCTCTCTCTTTCTCTGCACGAACAGGGTGTCCTATTCCCAGACCTGAGCTGATCTACCAGCTGGAGCATGGACAGGAGTTGTGGATGGTGGACAGAGACCTCTCCCAAAGCACCTGTCCAGGTAGGAGCCGAGAGGTGGGCAAGTGGGAGTCCTCACAGTCTTGGGACCTGGAGGAGACCACTGGCCATGGATCCCCAGGGAAACTTCTTGTTGTGGCCTGTCTGGTGGTTTGGAAGCTGTGGAGCCCTTGGTCCCATGGGCCCTCTGACCTCATGGAGGACAGAGGTGTGTGAGCTAAGACCTGTTTTGGGCTCAAAGCCCAGCTCGCTGATCACCCACTCTGTGGCCGTAGCAGAGTCACACGATCTCATCGTGTCTTTGTGTGAGTTAAAACTAGCTACCAGATTAGAGAAACTCCAGTCTCAGTGCTTAGCCTATGGAAGCTGTTTCTCCCACTCACAGCTGTGTCTGTGTGGGTCATCAGGGAGCTGTGTACCACCCAGTTATTCAGGGATCCAGGTGCATTCTGCCATCAACATGTGGCTTTAGGTGCTCCTGACATCCTCCAGCTGGCAGAGGAGGATGGAGAGAGGAAGGGAGGATGTCATACCCACGCCCACAAACACCAGTTCCCCTCACATCCCACTGGCAGAACTAGGTGTTCGAGCACACTTAGCTGTGTGGGGCTGGGAAGTGTGGTGAAGCTGTGTGTCCAATTTGAGGAGGAAAGGGTTTGGTCAGTGTAGTTGGCTACACTCAGTCTATTTGCAGAAAATGCTAGTAATAACAGTTTCCACGTCATCAGATCGTTAGGGCTGTAATCACATAAGGCATTCACATGTAAACCTACTGAGTGCAGTGTCTGAGCCATAGTAAGTGGCTCATGAAAAGTAAGCTGTTAGTACTATTTATTGCATAAGTCGAAATGATCATGTTGGCTTTTTCCTTCATTCTATTAATATGTGTTATGCTGATCAATTTTCATGTGTCAAACCATTCTTGCATTACAAGATTAAACCCCACTTGGTCATTGTGTATGACCTTTTTAATATGCTACTGGATTCAGTGTGTGCTAATATTTTGTTGAGGATTTTTGCCTCGGTGTTCATGAGGAATATTGGTCTGTAATTTTCTTTTCTTGTAGTGTCTTGGACTTTGATATCAGAGTAATGCTTGCCTCAGAATGTGTTTAGAAGTGTTTCTTCCTCTTTAGTTTTTTGGAAGCGTTTGAGAAGGATTGGTATTAGTTCTTTTTAAAAAATGTTTGGTAGAATTCACTAGTGAATCCATCAGGTCCAAGGTTTTACTTTGTTGGGAGATTTTTTATTAGATTTCAGATTAATCTATTCAGATTTCTATTTCTTTGATTTCGTCTTTGTAGGTTTTGTTTCTAGGAATTTGTCCATTTCGTATAGGTTATCCAATTTGTTGGTATTCAGAGGTTCATAATATTCTCTTATACTCTTTTTTAAAATTTCTGTATAAGTAGGATCAACAGGAATGTCCCTACTTTCATTTCTGATTTTAATAATTTGAATTTCTTTTTTTGTTGTTGTTGTTACTTCATCTGGCTAAAGTTCTGCCAATTTTGTTGACCTTTTTAAAGAACCAAGTTTTGGGTTTTTTTTTTTATTTTCTCAATTTTTCTATTTTCGATATCATATATCTTTAATCTTTATTATTTTCTTCCTTCTGCTAGCTTTCGGTTTAATATGCTCTTTTCCTACTTCCCAATGTTGTCACATTAGGTTGTTGATTTGAAATATTTTTTGATGTTTAATTTTTTGATGTCTAAGCATTTATGGCTATAAATTTCCCTCTTAACACTGCTTCCACTGCATCCCATTAGTTTTGATATGATAAGTTTTTGTTTTTGTTAGAAACGAATCATCCTTGCATGATATCTTTTTAAATCTATTGAGACTATGCTCGTTTCAGCAGCACGTATACTAAATCTACTGAGACTAAATTTGTGGCCTAACATACTGTCTACCCTGGAAAATATCCCATGTGATCTTAAGAAGAACGTGTATGCTATTGTTGTTAGGTAGAATGTTACATGTATGTTAGATACAGTTGGTTTATTAAATTGTTTAAGTCTTTACTTATTTTTTTGTCTGGTTATTTTATCTATTATTGAGAATGGAGTATCAGTCTTCATCTATTATTGTAGAATTGTCTCTTCCATTCTGTTAATTTTTGCTTCATATATTTTGATGGTCTGTAATTATGTATTTACAATTGATATATCTTATTGCTATATTATACTTTTTGTTAATACAGTCATGTACTGTATAATGCCATTTTGGTCAATGAAGGACTGCATATATTATGGTGGTTCCGTAAGATGATAATCTCATTATAATCTTTTATGCCATACTTTTAATGTACCTTTTCTATATTTAGAGACACAAATACTTACCATTATATTATAATCGCCTATAGTATTCAGTACAGTAACATGCTGTATAGGTTTGTATCCTAGGAGCAATAGGCTGTACCATGTAGCCTAGGTGTGTAGTAGGCTATATCAGTGGTCCCAACCTTTTTGGCACCAGAGACCGATTCTCCTATGAGAATCTAATGTCTGATGATCTGAGGTAGAGCTAAGTGGTGATGTTAGCACTGGGGAGTGGCTACAAATACAGATGAAGCTTTGCTCGCTTGTCTGCTGCTCACTTCCTGCTGTGTGGCCCAGTTCCTAACAGGCCCAGTTCCTACTGGTCCACAGCCTGGGGATTGGGGACCCCTAAGCTATATCATCTAGGTTTCAGTAAATACACTCTGCGATGTTCACACAACAACGAAATCACCTAAAGACGTATTTCTCAGAACGTATCCTCGTTGTTAAGAGATGCATGACTGTATATAATGTCCTTCAGTATAACTTGTAGTCTTCTTTGATTTTAAATCTATTTTGTCTGATGTTTATATAGCCACCTTGCTCTCTTCTGGTTAGTATTTGTACAAAATATCTTTTTCCGTCTAGTTACTTTCAATATATTTGTGTCTTTGGATCTAAATTGAGTCTCTTACAGACAGCCTGTAGTTGAATCGTGTGTCTCTCAATTAGGTAGTTTAATTCATTTACATTTTAACTAATTTCTGATATGGAGATACTTCTGTTGTTTTGATATTTTTCTTTTCTTTTTTATTTCTTTTTTTTAAATGTTTTTAATTGAAGAAATTAAAATTTTTTTTCCCCCATCTACCTCCCCACTCCCCACACCCCTTACCCCCTGATAACCACTAGTCCACTGTACATGTCCATGAGTCTCTGTTTGTTTGTCCTGTTCTTTTGTTGCTTTTAGGTTTATATCCTACATATAAGTGATATCATGTGATTTTCTACTTTTTCTATCTGGCTTATTTCACTTAGTATGATTATTTCAGGGTCTATCCATGTTGTTGCAAATGGCAGTATTTCATGTCTTCTTATGGCTGAGTAGTATCCCATTGTATATATGTACCACAACTTCTTTAGCCAATCATCTATCATAGGACACTTCAGTTGCTTCCATGTCCATGTGAATAATGCTGCTGTGAACATCGGTGTGCAAATATCTTTTCGGATATGAGTTTTCAAGTCTTTGGGGTAAATACCCAGTAGAGGGATTGCTGGATCATATGGTAGATCAATGTTTTCCATAGTGGCTGTACCAATTTGCAGTCCCACTAGCAAGCAGTGTATGAGGGTTCCTATTTCTCTGCATCCTCTCCAGCATTAGTTATTACTTGTTCTGTTGATTATAGCTATTCTAACAGGTGTGAGATGGTATCTCATTGTGGTTTTGATTTACATTTCCCTAATTGCTAGCAATGTTGAGCATCTTTTCATGTATTTGTTGGCCATTTGTATGTCCTCTAGGAAGAAGTGTCTGTTCAGGTCCTCTGCCCATTTTTTGATTGGATCGTTTGTTGTTGTTGTTGTTGTTGTTGTTATTCTGTCATATGATTCTTTGTATATTTTGGATATTAGTCCCTTATCAGACTAATTTGCAGGGCGTTGCTTGCAAATATGTTTTCCTGTTCGGAAGGTTTACCTTGACGATTTCTTTTGCTGAGCAGAAGCTTTTTAGTTTGATGTAGTCCCATTCATTTATTTTTGCTTTTACTTCCCTTGCATTTGAGGTCAAATTCATAAAATCCTCTTTAAGTCCAAGGTCCTTGAGTTTAGTTCCTATGTTTTCTTCTATGCATTTTATTGTTTCAGGTCTTAAATTCAGGTCCTTAATCCATTTCGAATTAACTTTGGTGCATGGTGATAGGCAACAGTCTAGTTTCATTCTTTTGCAGGTGGCTTTCCAGTTTTCCTTGCACCATTTATTGAAGGGGCTTTCCTTTCTCCACTGTATGTTTTTGTTTTTTTTTATCAAAAATTATTTGCCCATATAAATATGGGTTTACTTCTGGACTTTCGATTCTGTTCCACTGGTCCGTGTGTCTGCTTTTCTGCCAATATCATGCCATTTTGATTACTGCCGCTTTGTAGTATAATTTGAAGTCGGGCAGAGTGATGCCTCCAGCCTCATTCTTTGTTCTCAGGATAGCTTTGGCAATTCGGGATCTTTTATGCTTCCATACAAATCTGATGATTTTTTGTTCTATTTCTTTAAAAAATGCCGATGAGATTTTTATGGGGATTGCATTAAATCTATATAATGCTTTAGGTAATAAGGTCATTTTAACTATGTTGATTCTTCCAATCCAAGATCACAGAATATCTTTCCATTTCTTTATATCTTCTTCGATTTCTTTTAATAGAGTCTTATAGTTTTCATTATATAGGTCCTTCACCTGTTTCGTTAAATTTATGTCTAGGTATTTTATTCTTTTTGTTGCAATTGCAAAAGGAATTACTTTTTCTACTTCTTTTTCTAACACTTTGTTATTACAGTATAGGAATGCTATAGATTTTTGAACATTGATTTTGTATCCAGAAACTTTACTGTATTTGCTTATTGTTTCTAGTAGTGTTCTTGTGGAATCTTTAGGGTTTTCTATGTAGAGAATCATGTCATCCACAAATAGTGAGTTTGACTTGTTTTCTACTTGGATGCCTTTTATATTTTTCTCTTGTCTGATTGTACTCATTAGGACCTCCAGTGTTAGCAGTGGCAATAGTGGACAGCCCTGCCTTGTTCTTGATCTTGGACGGGGGAAGGTTTTTAGTTTTTCACCATTAAGTAAAATGTTGGCTGAGGGCTTGTCATATGGCCTTTATTATGTTAAGGTATTTTTCCTTCTGTACCAATTTTGTTAAGTGTTTTGATCATAAATAGGTGCTGTATCTTGTTGAAGGCTTTTTCTGCATCTATTGATAATTTGCTTATGTGGTGTATCACATTAATCGATTTGCATATATTGAACCATCCCTGTGCCTCTAGGATGAAGCCCACTTGATCGTGGTGTATAATCTTTTTAATATGTTGCTGTATTCAGTTCGCTAGTATCTTATTTAGGATTTTTGCATCTGTGTTCATGAGAGATATTGGTCTGTAGTTTTCTTTTTTGTGTTATCTTTACCAGGTTTTGGTATCAGGGTTATATTAGCCTCAGAAAATGTGTTGGGAAGTATTGCCTCCTCTTCGAGTTTTTAGAAGAGTTTGAGGAGAATAGGTATTAAATATTCTTTAAATGTTTGGTAGAATTCACTGGTGAAGCCATCTGGTCCTGGATTTTTACTTTTAGGTAGGTTTCTGATGATTGTTTCAACTTCCATACTGCTAATTGGTATATTTAGATTTTCCAGTTTTCTTGAGTCAGTCTAGGAAAGTGGTATTTTTCTAAGTACTGGTCCATTTCTTCCAGGTTATTAAATTTGTTTTTATATATATTTTCATAGTATTCTTGTATGATCCTTCGTACTGCTGCAGTGTGTCGTAATTTCCCCTCTTTCATCCCTGATTTTGTTTATATGTGTACTTTCTCTTTTTTCTTTAGTGAATCTAGCCAGGAGCTTGTCAATTTTATTAACCTTTTCAAAGAACCAGCTCTTTGTTCCATTGATTTTTTCTATTGTTTGTTGTTGTTATTGTTGTTGTTTATTTTCAACTTCATTTATTTCTGCTTTAATTTTGATTATTTCTTTCCTTCTAGTGACTTTAGGTCTCATTTGTTCTTTTCTAATTTTTAAGATGAAGCGTTAGGTTGTTTATTTGGGTTCGCTCTTGTTTTTGGTGATAGGCCTGTAATGATATAAACTTTCCTCTTATGACCGCTTTTGCCATGTCCCAAAAGTTCTGATATGTTGTACAATCATTATCGTTCGTTTCTATGTATTTCTTGATCTCTCTTTTTATTTATCTCTGACCCAGTGGTTCTTCAGTAGCATGTTGTTTAATCTCCATGTATTTGTGGTTCTTTAGCTTTCTTTTTACAGTTGATCTCTAGTTTCAAAGCATTATGATCAGAGAATATGGTTGCTATGATTTCAACTGTCTTACATTTGTTGAGGCTATCTCTTTGTCTTAGTATGTGGTCAATCCTTGAGAATGTTCCATGTGCACTAGAGAAGAATGTATAATCCGCTGATTTGGGATAGAAGGCTCTGTAAATGTCAACTATGTTTAGTTGGTCTAATGGATCATTTAAGGATGTTATTTCCTTATTGATTTTCTGTTTGTATGATCTGTCCATATCCGATAGTGGCGTATTTAGGTCCCCTATTACGATAGCGTTTTGGTCTGTTTCTCCCTTTAGTTCTGTTAGTAATTGCTTTATATGTTTCGGAGCTCCCTGATTGGGGGCATAGATTAATAAGTATTATGTCTTCTTTGTGCATGATTCCCTTTATCATTGGGAAGTGTCCCCCATTTTTTTTTTACATTTTTTATTTTAAGATATTTGTTTTCTATATGAATTATAGCTTTTTTAGTCCATCATTTCCTGCATTACTGTCTGCCCTTGTGTTTATTTTTTTATAGTTAAATGTTTAAATTCCTTTCTTATTTCCTTTTGTGTATATTCTATAGCTATTTTCTTTGTGGGATTACATTTAACATCTTAAATTAAAACACTTATTTGATTTTATAGCAGCTAAACTTCAATAACATAAAAAAAAATACTCTTTTATAACTCTGTTCACACCCCTTTCAGTTGTTCATGTTACCAAATTACATCTTTAAGTATTAAATGCCCAATAACTTAATCTAATAAGTCTTTTAAATGCATTAGTCTCTTAAATTATGTAGAAAACTACATGCAGAGTTATAAACATGTTATAATAATACTAGCTTTTAGGTTAATCATTGAAAAAAATTAATCTCCTAAATTACATAGAAAACAAAAATTAGACTTACAAACCATTGTTGCAGTAATACTAGTTTTTATAATCGCCTATGTATTTGCCTTTCTCAAGATTGTTATTTCTTCATATGATTTTGAGTTTCTTTTGTGTCCTTTCATTTCACCTGGCAGGACTCCCTTGAGAATTTCTTGCAAGGCAGGTCTACTGGTAAACTCCCTCAGCTTTTATATATGGAGTGTATTAATTTCTCCCACAGTCTTGAAGGACAGTTTTGCCAGATATAGGATTCCTGGTTGACTTTTTTTTTTTTTTTTTTTTTTTTTTTTAGCCGTTGAATATATTAGCCTATTCCCTTATGGTCTCCAGAGATTATGATGAGAACACTGCTGATATTCTAATTGAAGATCCTTTCTGTTTGAGGAGTTGTTTCATGCTTGATATTAAGATACTTTATCTTTGGCTTTCAAAGTTAGATTATAATTTTTCTTAGTATGAGTCTGTTGGAGTTTATCTTTCTTGGAGTTCATTGAGGTTCTTAGATATTTATATTGATGTCTTTACTTAAATTTGGGTAGTTTTTAGCCATTTCTTCAGATTTTCTGAGCCTTTTTCTCACCTCCTGGGAATCTCACAATGAGTATATTAGTTCACTTTGTGGTATATCACAGTTCCATTAGGCTCTGTTCACTTTTCTTCAGTCTTTTTTTCTCAGATGTGATAATTTCCATTGTCCTCACTTCTTTTGCCAATTCATTCTTCATCCTGCTGGAATCTTCCTTTGTGGCCCTCTGGTGAACTTTTCAATACAATAATACTTATTGTATTTTCATGCTTCAAAAGTTCTCATTGGTTTCTTTTTAGGTTTTCTAGCTCTTTATTGGCATTTTCATTTTGTTCATAATTGTCTTGATTTTCTTATCTCCTTTTAGCTCTTTGAATTTCTTTAAGGTAGTTTTTGTAAAGTCTTTGACTAGTAGGTCTGCATCAAGTGTTTTTCAGGAATAGTTTTTGGAGGAGTTCCAAACATGAGTACCATGTTCTCAGGGAGAACTCTCTTAGCGTCAGTTACCTTCCTAGCATTGATGTATGACAATACATGCAGAAAGTATTGCTGACCTAGGAATTGCAACTGGCTTCAGAGTCCAGAATTTTATTGACTCTTATTGACTCATTTTTATGTGACTCAGTCTCCTGCCTTCCCTCTATTTCTTTCTAGAGGCCCAGTTGTTATGTCGTGGCTCAATGCCCCACCCCTCTAATCACACAGTTAATGTTTCTAGTGTGGTGAGGCCTTTCCTGAGTCATCTCTTCAGCATAAACTATCTAGGGCTCCAAATGTGTTACCTATTTATGTAAATATCCAACCTTGAATTGACCATTGTTCAATAACCCTGCCCCTCCCTTGGGTCTCCCATTCAAAGTGTCAAAGTCCAGAGACCTGGAAAGAAAGATTGTATTTCTGGGATTCAAAGGTAGCAAAACAGCAGATACACAGGCAGTATTTTCATTTTTATTTTTTTTATTGCGGAAATGGTGTGTTGTTACTTCTATAATGACATTATTAACAGGCTCTGTTGTGTATTGGATTTCTTTCAGGTGACAGAGAAAAATTCAAGACCACAGAACCTATCATTTGTGAGCCAGGTCTGTCAGAGAGAGCTTCACTTCAGGAACAACTAACACAAGGAGCTGGAGCTCTAGAAGATTCCCAGGTGGACCAAACCAGGGATCAGGATGGGCCATTGGAATTGCAAGAAGGACACTTGAAACCAGAGATAGATCCCCAGTTGGAGAAGTTCCCTAGGAAATCAAGCTCTGAACATGGCGATTTAGGGACAGCTGATGGTGTATGTTCAAGGATTGTACAGGAGCCAGGAGGTGCTGTCCTTGACCATGACTCATGCAAATTAGGTAAAGATCCCATGATTCAGGAAGAGGAAAATATTTTTAAATGCAATGAATGTGGGAAAATTTTTGACAAGAAACGCCTCCTTGCTCGACATGAGAGGATTCACTCTGGATTGAAGCCCTATGAATGCACAGAGTGTGGAAAAACCTTTAGTAAGAGCACTTACCTCCTTCAGCACCACATGGTCCACACAGGGGAGAAGCCCTATAAGTGCATGGAGTGTGGGAAGGCCTTCAACCGAAAATCACACCTTACACAACACCAGCGGATTCACAGCGGTGAGAAGCCCTATAAGTGCAATGAGTGTGGAAAGGCCTTCACTCACCGCTCCACTTTTGTCCTGCATAACAGGAGCCACACGGGCGAAAAACCCTTTGTGTGCAAAGAATGTGGAAAAGCCTTCCGAGACAGGCCAGGTTTCATTCGACACTACATCATCCACAGTGGTGAGAACCCTTACGAGTGCTTCGAGTGTGGCAAGGTCTTTAAACACAGGTCGTACCTCATGTGGCACCAACAGACTCACACTGGGGAGAAGCCCTATGAGTGCAGTGAGTGCGGGAAGGCCTTCTGTGAGAGTGCAGCCCTCATTCACCAC
>NW_024349142.1:181531-241268 GCF_902729225.1 Pteropus medius | reverse complement strand
TCCTTCCTTCTTTCCTTCCTTCTTTCCTTCCTTCTTTCCTTCCTTCTTTCCTTCCTTCTTTCTTTCTTTCTTTCTTTCTTTCTTTCTTGTTTCTTTGCCTAGTTTATAATGACAAAAAAGGACTCTGAGAAAACAGGCAAAACTGTGGTAGTCCAAAGTTATGGTTCTCTGATGGTTTATTTTATGTTGGAATAGAAATCCTAAATTTTCTAGAGGAATGGAAGGCCTGTAGTCTTCTGTGTTGGTGTCCACAAATATTTTAAGAATAAATATCACTGAGGGTGATCTGCAGATTGTTCAGAGTTGTGTTCTCCAGGTAAGGTTTCTGTAAAATTCCCCAGCTCTCCGTGTTGTAGCCTCAAAGTGGTCACTCCTCTCCCAGGATTACTCTTCCTTTTTGTAGTTGAACACATTCCACCACTATCCAACTTGTCTAGGACCTCTATCTTTTATGCTTTCACTGCTTGGTCTTTAACTTTCCCTCTTAATCCCTTTCTATCCTCATAATCTGTACCTGTGTTCAAGTCTTTAGTCTCACCTCTAGGCACTTTCTATCCCATATGCTCATTGAGCACTGCCCTACTTTATTCTTTCACAGATACATTCTGTATAACTGTTCTGTCTGCTTCTGTCCCCACCCTTTCACATGGCTTTCACTCCATTGACAACTGAAGAATGGCCTCTACCACTGTCTCTAGACTTAAACAGGTCTCACAAAGTTCCCTTTTGCCCTACTCTCTCTCCTCCATTATTAGACCTTCTTATTGCTGCCCTCCTCTCTGATTTGAAGGTCGTTTCCTAGTCTGTGAGTTCCTTCTCTGCTCCTTCAGATGGTATTACTATGCATCAGCTACTGTTTTGAATATTTTACACACATTAACTCTTAACCTTTGCAACAAGTCTATGTAGTAGGTAATGTTATCCCCATTTTACAGATGAGAAAACTTAAGGCACAAAAAGGTTAAGGAATTTGCCCAAAGTTGTACAGTCAATTAGGAGGTGATGAGGGATTGGAGGCCAGTTAGGGTGGCTGCAGAATTCATGCCCATACCACTTTCTTGTATTCTTCCTCACAGGGTAACTCTGTTTTCCTGGTCACTGTTCATTTTTACTAAAATAGATTTTTAAAATGCTCATTTCTCTATTTCTCATTTGACGATCCATCTTGGCCATTTCTTCAGGTTGAGTGAAATAAACCAAACTCACTCTTTAATGACTATATAATTTATTGTAACTTTTGTAGAAAATACAGATAATCTCTGGGTTTGAGGTTGAAGGGAAGTAGAGAAGGGCTAAAGCAGGCATTTGGTTTTAGATATTGTGTTTGAGGTACCTGAAAAGCATCTCAGTGAATCCATTACCTCTTGTCTTGTCCAAGCCAGATCCCTCGCAGCCATTTTTTTATCACCCTCCATCCAGCCACTGTCTCACCCTCTTCATTTTACCTTTTTATTTTCCTTAGTAGACATTCAATATGTGTGTGTTTTGGTGAATGGCCACACACAGCAGTGTATTTTTATTATAATGCTTGGGTCCCTCACAGAATGCTTACACAAAGCTGTGTATATAGTTGGCAAAGGATATTGACATGGTGACCTTGAAGAGAAACTATACAGGTTTTTATGGCCAGATCAATAAGACTTTATAAGTCATAATGAATGGTTGTCAGAAGTCCTCAAGACCACTCCAGGTTTGATGACTTATTATGAAGACTTAAAGGACTGAGCATATTACCATACTCAATGGCTATGATTTATTACAGCAAAAGAATACAAAGCAAACCCAGCTGAGGGAAAAGGTACCAGGACTGCAGTCCAGAGGAAACCAGGGCCAAGCGTTAGGAGTTCTGAGTTCTTAATTTAAGCTTCATCAATGAGTTACAACAGTATGTATGAAATGGCTATCAGGGAAGCTCATTAGAAACTCAGTGTCCAGGGATTTTATTGGGCATTCTGCGTAGAACATAATCAAGATTCTAGACCTCCAGAAGGATAGCAGGTCACCAGTATACGCCACATTGTTTACACAAACAATAGGCAAATCAAGCTATTCAGCCTTTCTGGGAGTGTGGGAAACCTCCTAAAGTCTAAGGTCCCAAAGTCTGGCTGAGGGCAAACTTTGAAGCTCAAAGGTAGCAGTTTAAGGCCTGCTATGTTAACTTTTCTTCACCATGACTTGAATGGCACTAAAATGTTGAGTAAGTTCAAATGTTTTTAACAAATTCAGTTTGCTACAACAAAAAATAAGTCATTTTGAGGGAAAAGATTATATATACATGTAAACCATTGTAACTAAAGCAGTTAAATCACAGTAGAAATTCTAACAAAGCAGTCAAGATCTAATTTAGTGATGACAAAGTACAGAGTGTCTGGTGAGAAAGGATCTTGACTCTTAATATCTATATATGTATATAGATAGGTCCTAAAGTGATTTGACTTGCCAATATCCCCTTCGCCTCTGTTTCTACAGAGATATAATGGCCAGGTCAATGCTGTGTATTTCCATTGCACATATGTCAACAATTTCTCGTTTACTCTTTGTTTCCATTTGAAACTCGTAGCCTTCGGGTTCAAAAAAAGAGAAAATTAAAGAATATGTGGTCATAATAAGTCCTGTGTCATTGAATATGCATAACTTGAGATTGAGGAATGTGTTATTTCAGTCCAGTCATGTTAACAGGTCCGTGTGTGAGTCTTAGTGGGAGGGCAGTGGAATAGGTGGCCTCCTCAGGGAGGGTCCTCTGCAGTGCCACGATGCTGGAGACCTGCGGGCACATGGTGTCTGGGAGTGTGTGCAGCTCCCTTTGGACTCTCGCTCCTGCTCACAGACCACCTTCCCAGTCTTAGTTGTGGGAAGCTGAGGTGCCTCCGGAATGCTTGGTGGTGTCATCCTTGAGTTGTGAGGGTTGAAGATTTATAATGTTTGCTCACAGGTGTGCTACACATCTCACAATGGAATTATCTCAGCTAAATTGAAAAAGGGCAGTGACAAGAGCATAGGCCCTCTAGTTAGGCTACTTGGTTATGCTTCTCGGCCTTGTTCTTCCCTGCTAGATGGCGTTAGGAAATTCCTGTCCACTCTGTAATTTGGAGGTCCATGTTTTAAGCATATATTTTTGTTCTGATATTTTACATCTGACACCTTCCTCATACTGGAGAGACTGCTCTTCTGAGGCCTAGCTGATTCCTAGAGGTAGCAAAAGACTCCCCTGTGAGCATGCTTTTTACATGCAAAGTAACCGGTCAAAGGCCACACCCTTCAACTACCTCCTTTCTAGGTCTCATATTCTCCTTGCCCTAATCAAGAGTCAGATACCAAGCACCTAAGAGACTTAAGTGGTCTTCCTAGAGTTGGACAAGGGCCAGTTTTTTCTTTGGAATGTGTAGCATTTGAGCAAATAGACTTCAGTTAACACTTTCCTGCACAGTCCATCCTCCTGGACCTTGGCCTAGGCTCTGTTACAGCAAAAAACAATCATATTCCCTGAGTATGTACTTGTAATAAAGCAATTCTGTAACAGATACACTGTAGTGTCATCAGAAATATGCCTAACATTTGAAGGAGGAAGTGTGGGGTATGGATAGATTTAAAGAAACGGCCAAAACATCCTATAAAGCCATTACATCCATATCCATTTCTATACTAATTTGATTACTTCCTAACAGATCTCCCTCCTCCTCTCATGACACTTTTATAGTCTTAAGATAGCAAACTATTCATAGGGACCACACCTTTCATATGGAAATTAAACAGTCCAAAGACCTTAACTGGAACCAGCCACTCTTTCTGGCTCTTCAACTTCCAGAGACAATATTCTGTCCTGGTTATCCTAGGACCTGGTACCACGAATAGGGAAGCCACTATTCCTCAGAGTCTGCTGACAATATCCAAGCTAGCCAATCCTAAGCTGTTTCCCTGGCCTGGCCTGGCCTTGCCTTGCCTTGCCTTTCCTGTGGAAAACACAATAAAGGTAATGAGTTATGCTTTCTCTTCCACTTTTCCTGCCCCTTGACCCATCCTGGTCTTATCCTTGTGGCCTAGCATGATAAGCCCTGCCTTCTGTTTCTAAAGATCTGTGAGTATAAACTTTTTCCTTCATGACAATTATTTCCAGGTCTGTGTATCCTATCATACCAGGCTAAACAATTCCTAGGTACACATTAGAACACACAGGGAACATACAACTTCCTTACAATAGCCTGCAAGGCTCCATACAACTTGTCTCCATTTATCTCTCCAACTTATTGTGTACTCTTAACTCCTACAGATGCAGCTCTAGCCACACTTCTTGCTTTTCCTCAAACACCCCAGTACTCTCCTACTTCAGTTTTCTTGACCTAGGTGTTCTCTATGTGAGACACTGTTCCCTCAGATATCCACTTCATGACTCACTCTTCAAGAGTCTGCTCAGATATCAATGTCTCATTAGACCTGTTCCAACCACATTACTTAATATTGCAAAATTGCAAGAAAAAGAAAAAAAAATTGCAAAATTGCTTTCTCCCACTATTTCTTACCTGCTCTACATTTTTTCTCCATAGCACTACCTCCTTTTAACCATCTATATTGTTTAGGTTTTTGTTGTTGTTGTTGTTATTGTTTTAAAGTTATTGGTTGTTGGGGTGAAAGATCTTCAGCAGGAATGTATTCTTTTTTGCTACATGCAGTCATTGTTTAGAGCAATGCCTGTCAAAAGATAGGCATCAATAAATACTGAATTAGTTAACAGGTAAATGTTTATAAACATATTTTCAGATGATTATAAGTGACAAAAAAGAAATAGAGCAGCATGATCTTGGAGTGGGGACTACTTTTAAATTGAGAGAGATCTAGAAACGCCTCTGTGGAGGGAATAGTTATAAGCTGAGTCCCACCACCCTGGACCTCTAATGTCAAGTTACTGTTTTTCTTTTTCCATATTTAGTCACTAAGTCTAGTTACCTCAAGTGGAAAGGAATCAAATTCTGCCACCTGAAGTAGGAGTAGTTATGTATCATTTGGAATTCTTAAGGGAGATTTGTCTCGTTTCCTTCTATTTATTTACATGTTTTTTACTTTAAAAAAATTAAATAAATATGAATACTTATAAGAACTGTGTGTTTTGATTTCTATTCTATACACATGAGGGGCAAGGGCAAAAGAGAAGGTCAATTCTTTTGTATTTAGTAATTGTCCTTGATGGTACAGCAGGGTCAAATGCTGTTAACCTGTTTTCATTTTTGGAAGCTGCATTTTATTTTTAGTTAAGTATGTGATAATTTTATTGCAGTTTTAGGAAGCAAGAATAGAAATAATAAAGAAATTGAAATTCATGTTATTAGCAATTTTATAACCAGTTTAGTCCTAAGTATAGCAGTCGATTTTGGAATCATGATTTGGGGTTTGATGTCTACTTCTCAAAGCATTTAAAACACTGAGAAGGCAATATTAAACGTTTCATTTTAATTAAATACTCAGAATAAACTTTGATAAGTTTCCAATTATTAGTTAAATATTTAGGAACATCTAATGTACTAAGTTAATAAACTTTATTGTGCAATGTAAATATTCAAGTGGTGCTTGATGGTGAGAGAATGTCAACTGTCCAATAAATGTAAAAGATGAATGAGAGTGCACATAGTTATGGATACTCTTCCCCACTCACGAACTCTCCCTGGACTTTAATGAGTTCATCCACTGATTGACAGATGGGCTACCTTTCCTGACACCCTGGCCAACAACCCTAAATGGGTTAGCTTTCTGCTATATCAGCAAAGACCCTCAAGACACAAAGTGCACGCTCTAGGCTGGGAATTCACTCTGAGGAACAAGATAAACAGTGATGCAGCTGGGACAGCCTGGCCCCAGTCCCTCCAGCAGTGTTCACACTGAACATTGTAGCATGTGTAGAAGGTGGTCATTGGCTCCTCTGCAGAGAGGGTCTGAAGCTGCATGACATAGGCATGAGGATGTTCACATCTGGGACTTGGCTCTGCAAGAGAGTCAATGTTCTCCCAGGCAGCTGCTCCACCAAGCACGCTATCCTTTCAGATTCGGATACTTATGATTTGTTACCTTGCAGGTGCTGTTGTACACTTAGGGGGAGGTGTTGCCGGGGAAATGGCACTATCCTTCCTCCACCATTGGTCTGTTCCCCGAAGCCCAGGCTGAAGAGCAGCAAGAAGGTGGACTCCACCCCCTAGGCTCCTGGTAGCCCCTGCAGCCACACCAGCCTGTGTTTTTTTCTTTCTTTTTTCTTTTTTTTTTTTACATCTACAGCACCTGGTCTTCCTAGGTGGTCTCCCATCCAACTACTAACCAGGCCCGACCCTGCTTAGCTTCTGGGAACAGTCGAGGGCAGGTGTGTTTAGGGTAGTATGCCAGCCTGTGTTTTCTTACCTTCATAGTCATGAGAAGAAGTAAAAAAAGAAGTCACCAATTATGACTTCTAAGATTTTTCTTAATATAATGTCAAAGGATTGTTAAAATTCCTAACACGACTTTTTGGGTTTCTGGTCGGCAACTACTTGAGTTGCTCCAATGTTCATCTGTCTATTCCTTTCTCTGCCTACACTCATTCTCTGCTGGTCTCACAGAATCATTACTTGAAATAACAGTGTATGCTGACAGCTTCCAAATTTGTACATCCAGGTACGAACCCTCTCCCAAAGTTCAGACATAGGTGGACAAAAAAAGGGTTCTACAGAAAGTAACCTCACAGGGTGATCTGATCATAAATTCCCAACTGGGCAACTGCAGCTAAGGATATAACATTTTTAGTAAAAGGCTTATCTTTGCCTTAAGCCAGCCCTGTCCATTATTTCTGTGCATCTAGGTTAATGAACCATCAAAATGCCTCTTTTCAGACTCTAATGCTCCACCATACTTTTGGACCTCACCTAAAACATGACTACAGAATCTTGTTGACATCCTATAATCCGATCCCCACCTTGCTTTCTCCCACCTTCTTGTAATCTTCCTTACATTCCCGCCTTAATTCCAAATGCATAAAAGAAGCTGCAAACTGTCATTCTGGGAAACATTTTCTCAGTCTGAGATCTTGCTTCTAGGCATATCCTCTGCGTTTCAAATAAATTTTTATAAAAATTCTCTATCGGTTTGCATGTTCTTAGGTCAACAACGGTCTGGAGTTGTTTTTCTCAGAAGTCTGTGCATCCTGTGGAGGTGGCTCTGGGCCAACGTAGGCCCAAGAGTTAAAGGTCCTGCGTTCTGTAAAATGCTAAGGCGGGACTTCCGGCATCCTCCTTGGGCGGTTATTTTTGATTGCTCATTTATCTGCATACTCTGTAAGAGGATCCAGAGGCAGTCAGGACCCCAGCGTTGCCTCTGCGCCTCTGCACTCGTCCTGACCCCGGACGAAGGCCTTTGCATCCTGAGCTCGATTCCCCGGCCCCTTATTCTTTTGGTAGTGCCCGCTGTGAAGAGGCGGATCTGAGGCGACTCTCCGAGCCTCGTGGTTCTCTAGAAGACAGGCTTGGACAGTTAGCTACTCACATCCGGTCGTTTGTAAGATAAAACTATACTACCCAGGAGGCTGAGCGCAGCGTGTCTGCATGGGCCTTGGGCCAATGTCGGCCGAGGACAGGGGCGTTTCCTGCGGCCCTCGCCGGCAGGAGCAGGACTTCCGGCACCTTTGAGCTATACACCGTCTGCCTGTGCCCAGTAGTGCTTTCAGTGCTATGAGATCTGGAGCGATGTGCCCGCTGGTTTACCGGCCCTAGCAGGGAAGAGGCGGCCCGTGAGCGCCCGCCGGGGCCGGATCTCGGTTCTTGCGGTCCTGACGCGACGCCCTGGGCCTCGTGTGCATTTTACAAGGGGAAACAGGTTCGGAGTGCGACAATCAGCTGAGGTTACTCTGCCCTGGGCAGGAAGGGAGTGGCGGTCAGCCGAATCCTGGAGCCTCCTCGGTTGCCACCTTTCAGGGCCCTGCTATCTCACAGGGTCCTATGATGGCGGCGGCGAGGATGGACCTGGCGCAGGTGAGTGGACGATGTTTCAGGCATTGATGCTTCCCTGCTGGTTCGGAGCGGGCACCTGGGCAGGTTGGAGGCCAAGAAAAGCCCTGGGAGACTTTGTCCTTGTCGTTTGTTTACAGCTGTTTCGCGTCTGTGACATGTTCAGATCAGTGCGTGAGGGACGAATGATGCTTCCTTCCCAGGACGCTCATCACACTTAAAATTCCAGCCACCTCCGTGACCTGTAGGTCCGTACCTGGCTCCCACGAACTCTGACCTTCTGTTTTTCCCTGGGCCACTGTTCTTCAGACACAACAGCCTGACCATGCCAAGTTCTCTTCCATCCCCTTGTCTTTGTCCTTGCCCTGGCCTTTGCCTGGCATACTTTCCCTATGTCTTCGCAGGGCCTCCTCATTTTCGATCCTTTGCTCAGATGACACCTATATAGAGAGGCCTTTCCTAGTAGTTCAGGCTAAAATGGCCCCTTCTCTGCTTGACCATCCTCTGGCATTTTTGTGTAGGAAACCTGGCCACATTAAATAGTCGTGTCTGGTTGAATTTGTCCAGGATGTGGGAGCAAAGAGAAAACAAAAACGTATGACCTTCATTGGGTCCTTGCTGTGGTCTGACAGGCAAGCGTAATAGATCATCTCATTTAATCTTCAACACCTCAGAGCTGAGTTTGATGCCTGTGAGGTGGATGACAACGAATATGCTCCTCTGTCCATGTCCATAGAAGTATTTTCAGCCATGGCTGAAGTGAATATAACTGTAAAATTTATTTAAAATGTTTCCCATCTTCATTAACTGTGGTTTTGTTTTGCTAATGGAGGATCATCAGAGTTACACAATTAGACCCTAGACCAGAGGGACGGGGGTTCAAATACTGCCTCTACTCATAACACATATAAACTTAGGGGGAACTGGTAGAGCTCCCTAGACCTCAGATCTCTGATGGACATGAAGATAATGATAGTGTCGACCTCATGGGCTGTGACCAGCCACCCTAGTGTTTCTTTTACAAGTATTTTTTCTTTAGTTCTCGTAACTATCATTGCTGAGTGAGAATTATTGTGTTGATTCAGAAATCAAGGTTCAGAAAAATGAAGTGAGGTACCCCAAGTTCGCACAGCAGGCAAGTGTTGATTTTAGGATTTTGTATTCCTATCCCAAGACTCTGACTTCAGTCACTTTAACACAACAGGTAAAGCCCTCAGTGCAAGGTGGGCACACGGTGAGGACCAGTGAGTCTCAGATACAGTTGTTATAATTATTGTTTTCATCATCATTAATATTCTTTCCCATCCCTCTGACATCTTAGAGTCTTTATCGTTCTGTGCCTCACAGTGCACACAGGATGGTCCTGACCTCGTGTGTTCTCCATTGGCTCCCGCAGAGGAGGCTCCTACCTCGCTGTAATTAGTGCAAACAGTTTCTTCTTCCTTGAGCTCAGCACAGAGCTCAGCCCTCAGGAGCTGTTTGCTCTCTCTGTCCTTTTTCCATTGAGAGAGATGGTCTCCGATTCCATCCAACAGCCCCCAAATCAACACTGCTGCCTCTATTTGACTTTCCAGATGCCTATGACCTTCGAGGATGTGGCTGTGACTTTTACCCAGGAGGAGTAGGGGCAGCTGGACACAGCCCAGAGGGCCCTGTACCAGGAGATATACTGGAGACCTGTAGGCTCCTGGTCTCTCTGGGTGAGATGTCCCCACTCTGCCAGGCCTGGATCCAGGCCTGGCTGGTCAAGATGGTCTCTTTTGCCCATCTATCCTCCTTCCCACAGGTTCAGTTCTTTTCTCACCTCTTTCTGCCTGGTCTCCCTGTCTCTCAGGGAGGGTTGAGCAAAAACAGGGTTTACCTTTGGTCACAGCCCAAAGAGAAGGATATGCTGGGAGGAAGTGGGAGTGTCTCGCTGAACCCAGAAGCACATTCCAGCCAGGCTTCTTGAGGGACTGATAGAAGAACTTAGAGAAGCGTGATTGTGCCCTGGCTTCTGGATTTCTTGTCTTGCCTTCTCTCTGGGTTGGCTCATGTCACTGTCTTTTCACAATGGCTTTTTTTGCCACAGCTATTTGCAAAAGGAAGTGGTCATTCAGTCCTTGTCTCTGAAGCCCACGGATTCCTCAGCTCTACTTTTCTGTATGTATAGTCTTTCTCTTCACTCACTTAATTCTCCCAGCATGCTGTCCTTGGCAAGTAAGGAAAATAGGACTATTGCAATGAGTCCCTCATAAAGCTGAATCCATTAATTTTGTAAGACACACCTTTATTGTGAAAAGCTTTGCATTTTTGATGATACAAGTTCTTTATTTTGTGAAATGTTAATAAGGATAAGTGATATTTGATGTTTGTGCAAACATCTTAATTTGATCAAATCACTGTGGAATTCTCAATTTTTTATTTTAGTGGTTCATGAAATGCTGAAGTCTGGTGTCACCAAGTCTGCCCCTCCCTCTGACCCCTGTTTCTGGAGAATTGAATTCTCCTGCTCATATCACCCCTCACACCACAGCTCACTTGGTCTGTGGCTGCTGGCCCCACATGGGAGTGTTGTCATTTCCTCCTTAGTGTAGCACTTGGAAGGCCAGGATCTCTGGTCCCAGACTCTTGGTGTCCAGTTCCCACTCTGCTACTTATGAGCTGTGTCTTCCTGGGCAAGTTACTGAACCCCTCTGTGCCTCAGTTATCTCAAAGGTAAAGTGAGGTAATGTAGTAGCTCTTTCACAGGGTAAATGGCTCAAAACTATGCCTGGTGATTGCTTGCTATGTGCAGTTTTGGCAGTTGTGACTCCTATTGCTATCATTATTCTTAATCATTGTCCTCATTGTCATCATCCTTACACTTGAACTCAGCATTTTCTGGAGGTGTTATGTAGCTTTGTAATTTAATAGGCCAGATGTCAGAGATGACTAGACCCTGCTTTCCATCTTGGCTCAGCCATTCATCATTTCCATGATTTCAGCAAATCATTTTATCTGCCTGAGCCTCACTTTTTTCATCTATAAAATGGTGCTGATCGATCAGAGTATATACTTCATGTGGATGCTGTAAGGAAATCTTAAAGTAGTATTTTTCATGCAAGGCCCACAGGAAGAACAATATAACACTGCTTAGGACCTAAAAAAAAAAACCCACTTAAATCAGTGAAGACAGCGAACCTTGTTCCTAAATGAAAAGACTCAGTATTTTAAATATGTCATTTCTTTTCTAAATTAGTGCATAAATTGCTTGGCGCAGTCCCTGGGATATAGTTTTTGTTTGTTTGTTTGTTTGTTTTAAGACTTAACAGCTATTTTAGGTTTACATCAAAATGGAGAGGAAAATACAGAGACTTCCCATATAAACACTGCCCCTACATGTGTAAAGCCTCCCCCATTATCGACATTCCTTCCCGAGTGGCACATTTGTTATAGTTGATGAACCTACATTGACACGTCATAATCACCCAAAGTCCATAGTTTACATTAGGGTTCATTCTTGGTGTTGTACATTCTCTAGGGATTAGTACAAATATAAAACATGTATTCACCCTTATAGCATCATACAGAATATTTTTGCAGCCCTGAAAATCCTGTTTGCTCTGCTTATTCATCTCCCCCAACCAACCCCTGGCAACCACTGGTCTTTTTACTAATACCATTTGTATTTTCCAAAATATCATATAGTTGGAATCATATAGTATGTAGCCTTTTCAGATCGGCCTTTTCACTTAGTCATATGTATCTGTTACTCCATGTTTTTTCATGGCTTGATAGCTCATTTCTTTTTAGCACTGAATAATATTCCATTCTCTATATGTACTATAGTTTATACATTTACCTCCTGGAAAACATCTAGGTCACTTCCAAGTTTTGGCAGTTATGAATAAAGCCACTATAAACATTCATATGCAGATTTTTATGTGGATGGTAATTTTTCTTTCTTTTTTTTTAATTTTAAATTCCACTTGTTCATTGCTGGTATGTAGGAAAACATTTGACTTTTGTACATTAACCTTATATCCTGCAACTTTACTATAATTTCTTATTAGTTCCAGAAGTATTTTGTTGATCATTTTGGATTTTATACATAGCTTTATTTCTTCCTTCCCAATTTGTATACCTTTTATTTCATTTTCTTGTCTTACTGCATTAGCTAATACTTTCAGTATGATGTTGAAAAGTAGCGGTGAGATAGGACATTCTTGTTTTGTTGCTGATCTTAGTGAGAATGCATCAGTTTTCTCACATTTAAGTAGGATGTTAGCTGTAGAGGTTTTTGTAGATGTTCTTTATCAAGTTGAGGAAGTTCCCCTCTATTCCTAGTTTGCTGAGAGTTCCTCTTTTTTTTTTTTTTAATTAATGGATGTTGGATATCATCAAATACTTTTCTGCATCTGTGGTTATTTACTTTAGCTTGTTGATGTGATGGATTACATTAATTGATTTTCAAATGTTGAACCAGTTTTGTATACCTGGGATTTATCCTTTGTTGTGGTGTATAATGTTCTTGGTTAAACATTATTGTATACATTGGTTAGTGGTTATACGTTATTGGATTTGATTTGCTGTGGAGGATTTTTTGCATCTATGTTCATGACAGATATTATGTGTAGTTTTCTTGTAATGTCTTTGGTTTTGGTCTTAGGGTAATGCTGGCCTCATCGATTGAATTAGGAAGTATCCCCTCTGCTTCTATCTCTGGAAGTTGTTGTCGATAGTATTCCTTTAATATTCTCTTAATGTGCATAAGATCTGTTGTGATGATCTGTCCCCTCTTTCATTAGTGATCTTAGTAATTTGTGTTCTCTTTGTTTCTCAGCCTGGCTAGAAGCTTATCAATTTTATTGATCTTTTGAGAGCCAGCTTTTTGTTTTATTGGTTTTCTCTACTAATTTCCTGTTTTCAAGTTTACTGATTTCTGCTCTAATTCTTATTTCTTATGTCCTATTTACTTTGAATTTAATTTGCTCTTGTTATTCTAGTTTTCTGAATTAGAAATTTATGAAATTGACTTTAGATCTTTCTTATTAAAAATATGCATTAAATGCTATCAGTTTCCCTCTAAGCACTGCTTTCACTACATTCCACAAATTTTGATAAGTTGTATTTCCATTTAGTTTGAAATATTTTTTACTTTGAGATTGCTTCTTAGACCCAAATGTTGTTTAAAAGTGTGTTATTTAATCTCTACATTGGGTCTGCGGCCACTATGGCCATGCTACCCTGAGCAAGCCCAATCCCGTCTGATCTCAGAAGCTAAGCAGGGTTGGGCCTGGTTAGTACTTGGATGGGAGACCACCTAGGAAGACCAGGTGCTGTAGGCATAAAAAATAAAAAAATAAGGGATCGTAAGATGACAAGGTCCTTGCAATTTGTGAGGTCAACCAAGGGTTACCTCGCCTTAAAAAAAATATTTAAAAAAATAAAATTAGTATAGTCACGTCTGCTTTCTTTTGATTTGTATTGGCATGGTAAATTTTTTTTCTATTCATTTACTTTTAATCTATATATGTCTCTATATTTACAGTAGGTTTCTTATAGACAACATATTGTTGAGTCTTGTTTTTTGATCCACCCTGACAATCTCTGTCTTGTAATTGGAACATTTACACCAATGATACTCCAAGTGATTATTGATATAGTTGCATTAATACCTACCATATTCGTTCCTGTTTTCTATTTGTTGTCTTGTTCTTTGTTCCTATTTTTGTCTTCCACGCTTTTTCTGCCTTTTGTGGTTTCAGTTGAGCATTTCATATGATTCCATTTTCTATTTTTTCTTAGTGTGTGAGTTATACTTTTTTTTTTTTAGTTTTTTTTAGTGGTTGTCCTAGAGTTTGTAGTATGCATTTACAACTAATGCAAGTCCACTTTCAGATAACACTATCTTCACTGGTAGACTGAGACCTTATGACAAAATAATCCTAATTCCTCCCTCCTGTTCTTTGTATCATTGCTGTCATTCATTTTACTTATATATAAGCACATATAAATATTTATATGTACAGACATATATAAATATACATAAAATACACACATAAGCATATTTAATCAAATACATTGCTGTTATTTTGAACAGACTGTTCTGTTAGATCACTTGAGACAAGTAAACGTTTTTATTTTATCTTCTCTTATTTCTTCTTCAATATTCCTCATTTATTTAGATCCAAGTTTCTGACCTGTATCATTTTCTCTCTCAAGAACTTTTAACATTTATTGCAAGGCAGGTCTGTTGGCAACAGATTCCCTCAATTTTTGTTTCTCTGAGTAATTCTTGATTTCTCTTTTACTTTTGAAGGATAATTTCACAGGCTACGAAATTCAAGATTGGTGGGATTTTTCTCTGAACACTTAAAATATGTCTTTCTATTTTCTTCTTGCTTGTATGATTTCTGAGGCAAAATTAGATGTAGTTTTATCTTTGTTCCTCTATAGGTAAGGTGCTTTTTATCCTTTCTAGCTCCTTTCAGGTTTTTTTCTTTATCTTTGATTTTATGTAGTTTTAAAATTAATGCCTAGGTGTGTTTTTTGTTTCTTTGGGATTTTGTGGGGTCTGGGGTGGGGGGGTGGCGCATTTATCATGCTTGGAGTTTTCTTGGCTACCTGCATCTGTGGTTTGGTGTCTGAAATTAATTTGGGGAAATTTCCAGTCATTATTGTTTCAAGTATTTCTCATTCACCTTTCCACTGCTCTATGGCAGATATGAGTGAACATTTGCTTAGTGATGATGGGTAAGTCCTGAGCTTTGGTTCAGGATCTGCAGATGAGATTTTTGTGGGGCCTGGTTCCTGTGCCATTGACTTCTCCATAGAGTCTTTTACACATGACACACCAGCTCAGTCTTCACTGTGCAGGAAATTTATCATCTCACCTAACAAGAAGCTCAGAAGTGGGACTGGCTCCTGGCATGTTGGGTACCAACCCGGTTACCTGTGTCTTTGCTTTCTGTCTTTGGTCCTGATGCTCAGGTTGGTTCCCTCACAGAAGTTGCAATACGCTTCAGGATGACAGGAGCTGCAGGTGCCTCATTCAGCCCTTCCTGGAATAAAGCTTTCTTGTTACTCAGAGTGGCTGATATAGGTCACCTGTCTATGTCAGACTACTGATGCTCAGGGCTGTCATTTGTGAGATGATGGAGATCAGGGGTTTTTAATCTACCAGGTGGGTCACCATCACCTGGGGAGTGTGTAAATCTGATGCCTAGGCCTCGTTCCAGAGATTTTGTTTGAACTGGGCCGTGGTTGCAGTCAGGCGCACCAAATGTTGCTTTTGCACACAGACTTTGAGACCCTGACTTGGATGAATTAGAATGCATGTAAGTGTTGGGATTATATAGGATGGAGATCAAAGGGAACTGGTGCTGTTTACATAGCCAGCACTAGTGTCTAGAGTCTGTGGGGTCCAATGATGGTGTTTTTGTCATTGGTGTCCAACTTGCAGCATTTTGTCTACGTGGATGGGAGCAGTTTTGTTCCAGGGTTCCCTCTGCATCCTGAAGTTCCAGCCTAGATTGAAAGATTTTCTTTCTCCATGAACAGGCTGTCCTTTGCCTAGATCAGAGCTGATCTACCTGATGGAGCACAGCCTGGAGTTACAGATGTTGAAGAGAATCCTCTTTCTAAACTCCTGCCCAGGTGGGTGCCAACAGCTGGCCAGGTGGGGGTCATGGCCTCTTACAGACAAGGTGGCCACTGCCACTGGACTTTGTGGGAATTTGCTTGTTGTGGTCTTTGTAGACTTGGGTCCATGGAGCCTTTTAACCTGTGGTCCTTCTATCTTCCCCTCTCCAGCTCTATCACATTCTTCACCGCTCCTATGGGGGCAGTTATGGGGTGTATTAGGTTCTTTTGGATTCTAGGCTTCCACTGCCTGGGCTTAAAAGCTAGCTGTGACACACAGCAGCCTTGAAACCCTGGGGGAGCCCCACAGATCTCGTGGTGCTAGTGTTGTCTCAGCATAGTTTTATGGCAAAATAGAGTCTTGTCCTATGTTGCTTGATTCTCATCCTTATACATTCATTTCATCTCCTGTGTGTAGCTGCCCTTCTCACATCCCTAGGGGAGGTCTTGCCCCCGACCATGGTCAATTACTGTACCAGTGTTCAGATCATTCTTAAGTCTGGTGATGCTGAGTGTATTATTTGTGAGACAGAGAAAGAGAATGTCACACCAGTGTTCACTTTCTCATGAAACCTGCTTCTTCACTTCTTTTCTGCCTCTTCTGTAATTTTATCCATTCTCTACTCGACATAACAATACACTTGGGGGAACTAAGTAAAAAGTGCTGATGCCTCTCTAATGGCTTCACGCTGGCTGTCATAGACTCCTTTCTCTGTACAATTGATCTGGAGAAGTCTCATTTAGCAAGAGATGTCTATACTGGTGTTCTACCTCACACTTAACTATTATTTCTTACATTTGTTTTCTGTACCTACCACTTAACTATTATTTATTGCTGTATAGTGCAAAACCTTAAGAGACCAGCTTGATGAATTTTTGCTTGCACATAAACCCTCATAACCACCACCTAGGTTGATATATAGAATATCCCCAGCATTTTACTAGGGACTCATGCTCTTGAGTGCCCCCTCTACTATGTAACCCTCATTTCAACTGTCAGCAGTGATAGTTTTGACTGTTGAGCCCCACAGCATGCTGTCTCATACCTATCTGCTTTCAGTCATCATCATGTCTGTGAGATTCTTTCTGTGTGGTTACACGTGGTTCGAGTTTGTTTACTCTCAGTGCAGTGTGTTATCTCACTATGTGAGAAGCTGCCATTCGTTTACCCATTCCCCTCTTGATGGGCATTCCTATTGTTTTCGACTTAATGCTGCAAAGAATATTCTTGTTACCTTTTTTTGGTGCGTATAGCACTGATTTCTGTTAAGAATCTATTCTGGGACATGGTTCCATAGTGTAGCGGTTAGCACATCTGCTTTATATGCAGAAGGTCCTGGATTCGTGCCCTAGTGGAGCCATGGCCCGTGGTCTATGGCCATGCCACCCTGAACAAGCCCGATGTCTGATCTTGGAAGCTAAGCAGGATCGAGCCTAGTTAGTGCTTGGATGGGAGACCACCTAGGAAGACCAAATGCTGTAGGCGAAATAATTTTAAAAAAAAATCTATTCTGATATGTGTACAAGTCATGGAGTAGGTTTATGTTCAGCTTTTATAGAAACTGCCAGACTCTTGGGCAGAGTGGCTGCACCTTTCTACATTTCCACCATTTGCTATGACAGTGTCCACCCCACCCCCAGTCCTCGTCAGCACTTGGTAAAGTGGTTCCCTTTGGTCTTTGAGGCCCCAGGGAGAGGTTCTTTGATACCAACAGCAACACTGAAACTGCTCCTTATACGGTCAATGCTTTGCTCTAATTTCTTTTATTATTATTATTATTATTATTATTATTATTATTATTATTATATTTTTCCATTAGAGTTGACATTTAATGTTATTTCATATTGGTTCAGGTGTACAGCATAGTGGTTAGACATTTGTATAATTTACAAAGTGATCTCCCCGATTACTCTAGTACCCACCTAGCACTATGCAGAGTTATTACAATATTATTAGCTCCTAATTTTCAAATGGAACAGTGACCTCCTAATTTTCAAATGGAACAGTGACCTTAATGGCCCACAATTTACTGAACCACTTCTGCAGTGTCAGGCACTTTATAGGCATTTTCTAACCCTCATGACAGCCTGTGAGACAGAAACGGAAAGTCTCTTCACTTTCTAGAAAAGAAATTGAGACAGAAACAGCTAAAAAATTTGTCTAATGTCAGCTGACTTTGTACAGCAGAATTTGAGTCGACGTGTCCTGGTTCCAGAGCTGACTGTTAACCTCCTTGCTGTGAGCTTACAACGCAGCACAGACGTTCAGATAGAACATTTGGCCCTCTTGGATTGTCACTAGACCTTCAGTCTCTCCTCACTCTAGTCACCATTTTAGTGTTGGCTCATCAAATATCTCATGGCCAATTCTTTTAACACTTAAATATTCTCTAAGGTTAATCTACACATTCTTACACCTTCAATTTACATGCTTTCTAGATGTATATCATTGGACTAACCCAGAATAAAAAGTTAAAGCTAACATGCATTGGTTGGTTCTTTACTCAGTGTCTGACCTCAAACCGAACATGGTATATACAGTGTTTTACTTCATCCTCAAATAGTCCTGCAAGACAGGCACTTTTTTTTGCTTTATTATTTAGAAAAGAAAATGAAGACTTATGGGATTTGAGTGCCTTGCCAGGCACCACAAAGCTAATATTGAGTTCTTCTGAAACTTGGACCTATTGTTTTCATGGTCAGAGACCATGATCTTAACCTCATATGACCTCTAACTTGTTGAGTGGACCTCAGGTACAAGATGTCAATCATAAACCTTGGTTTATGACACATTGTCATCTCTGATTCATGAAAGACCTTGATTAATTGATGTTTTAATTAAATTACTTATTCATTCATTTCTTTTTGAAAATAATACATTCAATATCACCAGACCCAAGAATAAGAACATTGCTCACATCCTACTGTGGTAATCAGCTTGGGCTGCTATTTTCTTCTGTGTTATCATTACTAACAAGCTCTTTTGTGTGTTGTATTCCCTTCAAGTGATAGCACAAAACCCGAGACCACATAGCCTCCCCCTTCCCGCCTGGCTTTGTCTGAGGATGTCTCACTCACCCTAAGAGCAACAGACTCAGCGAGCCTCAGGGGACGCCCAGGTGGGTCGAAGCAAAGGTCAGAACGGGCCATCAGAAGTTCAGGAAGGCCACCTGAGACCAGGGATTGACCCCCCTGAGGGAGAAGCTCCCTGGAAAACTGAGCTCTGAATGTGGTGCTTTAGGGAGAGAGGATGGTCTGCACCCTAGGATCGTCCAGGAGCCAGTCTCTCTAGGAGACATTCTCTGTGAATGAGACTCATGTGGACCAGTGAAAGACCCCTTAACTCATGAAGGGAAACAGTCCTGTAAATGCAAGGAATGTGGGAAAATTTTTAACAAGAAATGCTTCCTTGTTCGACATAAGCAGATTCACACTGGAGTGAAGCCCTATGAATGCACAGAGTGTGGGAAATCCTTTAGCAAGAGCATATTACCTCCTTTAGCACCATACGATCCACACGGAGAGAGAACCTACGAGTGCATGGAGTGCGGGAAGGCCTTCAACTGCAAGTCATACCTCATGAGGCACCAGCAGATCCACACTGGGAAGAAGCCCTGTGTGCACATTGAGTGTGGAAAGGCCTACACCCACCGCTCCAACTTATCCTGCATAGCAGAAGCCACACTGGCAAAAAAAAACCTTTGTGTGCATAGAATGTGGGAAAGCTTTCTGAGATAAGACTGGTTTCCTTCGACACAACATCATCCACATGAGAGAGAAGCCCTTCATGTGCATGGAGTGTGGGAAGGCATTCAACCACAAGTCAAACCTCAGGTGGCACCAGCAAATTCATAGTGGAGTGAGACCCTTTGAATGCAAGGAATGTGGAAAAGCCTTTTGGGACATAACAGACCTCATGCAACACTACATCATTCTCACTGGAGAGAATCCTTATAAGTGCCTAGAGTATGGGAAAGCCTTTTACTGCAGGTCACACCTCAAGCAGCACGAGCGGAGTCAGACTGGGGAGAAGCCCTACGTGTGCAGTGAGTGTGGAAGGGCCTTCACACATAGCTGCACTTTCATCTTGCATAAAAGGGCCCACACTGGAGAAAAACCTTATAAGTGCAAAGAATTTGGGAAAGCCTTCAGCAATCAGTCAGCCCTCATTCGACACTTTAGCATCTACACTGAAGAGAAGCCCTATGAGTGCAATGAATGAGAGAAGGCCTTCAACTGCAGGTCATACCTCATGAGGCACCAGAGGATCCACAGTGGAGAGAAGCCCTTGAGTGCGGGAATGCCTTTTGCCAGAGAGCAAACCTCATTCGACACTCCATCATCCACACTGGGGAGAAGTCCTATGAGTGCAGTGAGTGTGGAAAAGCCTTCAGTCACAGCTCATCCCTGAGTCAGCACCAAAAGATGCATTCTGGAAGAAACCCTGTCAATGTAACAGAAGTGGGAAGACCCTTCACCAGTGGACAGTCCTCAGTCAGCTTCTAAGAACTCCTGTTGGGGAAAGACTTTTTGAATGTAACCACTGAGGGAAAACTTTTGCCAAAAGAAATGTCTTACTCAGAATCTACTCATTCATACCAAAGAGAAACCCTGTTGCAGAGTATCAGTTATCATCTAATGAGTCATGACAGAAGTCGACTCAGCTTAGAATCTCATTCTGCCTCTGAGAGTTCATCCAGGAGAGTGTTTCAATCTTTTTTTTTTTTTTTTAATTTTTTAGGTGAGGCAATCCTTGGTTGACCTCACAGATTGCAAGGACCTTGTCAGCTTACAATCCCTTATTTTTTAAATTTTTTATGCCTACAGCACCTGGTCTTCCTAGGTGGTCTCCCATCCAAGTACTAACCAGGCCCAACCCTGCTTAGCTTCCGAGATCAGATGGGATCGGGCTTGTTCAGGGTAGCATGGCCGTAGATGTGATCCAATCTTTATCATTCACTTAGCAAAACCTTCAGCCACATCTTTCTCCTTAGTTTACACTGCAAAATTATCTCAGGGAAATTCAAACAAAGGAGGAAGAGACACAGAAGAGAAAAAACATGCAAGCAAGCTTCTTTCAGAAAAGCCTATGTCAATTTTTCATCCCTTTATTTTGGGAGCAGGGCATGTCATGTCAGCAATCAGAGGGCCTAGTTTCCTTAGTTATCTGTTACGTACATTCACTTCTGTCTAGTATTGGGAGAGTTAGACAGTTGAGGGTATGTCCGAAAACACTGATCGAAAGCCGCCTTTGTTCTACAACATTGTCTCTCCTCATGAGCAGCATAAATCTATGAAGAATATGAGGGCTTGAGTTAGGAAATGCTCTTATATTGAGATAAAGATGTACGTATGAATGGGCACACTTTACTGCACACTTAAGACAGAATTGAAAAACATGTTTCTTCATGTGTCTTCAACCATTCAAAAACTCATATTTCATCTTGATATACTTATTTTTTTTCCTTTATTTTTCTGTGGTGTGAGGATGAGTGTTGCTGTTCGACCTTCCCAGATGAATCCTAATTCTCCCCTCTTTGGTTTCTGAGCTGCTTCAATCCTCCTTAGAGAGGTTTCCACCTCCACAATTTTCTAGGGGTTGATTTAGAGCCAAAACAAAATAAAATACACGGCTAAGTTAGGCTAAAGAATAATGATAAAGTCAGAAAAACAAAGAAGGCATCTCATTTTTAATTTTACAAAAGATTGTGAAAATTTACTGTCAAATTCACAAGAATTTTAACAGAATGAAGTGGATGTGTACATGTAGGTATATGTGAGTTGCACGGTTGTCACCATGAGCTTAGTTCTGGCATAAAGACTAATGACTAGTACCTTTTATTAGGGTATTTTGGAATTCCTCCGGTATTTTTTTGAGCTACCTACTATAGTATTACCTCATGTTAAGAAATACATTGGACGTAATGTGTCTCCTTGGAAACCATCTCAGGGCCTTTTAAATGACCACATGTGTAGTTTCATATTGCCATTGTAGGCCAAGTCATTTTCATTGTATCAATCCATGGCATTATTGTAAAAGCATCTCTCTACCCTTTTCATGTCATGTCTAGGAAGTCTTTAGTAAGCCCTAGGTCCTGAATATTTTTTTCTATAAATTTTCTAGCTTTACCTTTTACATTTAAATCTCTAGTCCATGTTGAGTTAATTTCTGTATTGCCATGTGCGGTTTACCTTGAGCTTTTTTCTTGTGTTGACCTAAGAGTTATTCCAGCACCACTTGTTGAAAAGACTTTCCTGCTTTTGTTGAATTGTGTCTACTCCTCTGTCAAAAATCAGTTGGGCATATTCATGTTGGTCTATTTCTGAGTTCTCTATATTATCACATTGATCAGCGTGTTTTAACGTCTACCACTACCACACTATCTTGATTACTGTAACTATCATCAAGTCTTAAAGTTAGGTAAAGTTATTCCTCCATATTCTTTTTAAAAATTAATGTAGTTTTCCATATCAAAAATTTCCTTTGGCTTTCCATATAAACTTTATCATATGCATGTCTATATTTATAAAACATCTTGCTAAGATTTTTGGTAGAAATTAATCTGTGGATCATTTTGGTGAGATTTGGAATCTTCATTGTGTTGAGTCTTCCGGTCGATGGGCATGGTATGCCTCTCCATTTATTTAGATCCTCTTGGATTTATTTAGTTAGTGTTTTGTAATTTGTAGCTTATGGTTCCTGAACATATTTTGTTAGATTTTTATCTAGGCACTTTTTTTTGAGTCATTATATGTGGTATTGAGTTTTTAATTTCAGTTTGCACATGAGCATTACTGTTATATTGTAATATAACTAATGTTCATATGTTGACCTTGTAGCCTATGACCTTGCTGAATTCACTTAGTTCTAGCAGCTTTTTTGGTACATTCCTCAGGATTTTTTTCATAAACAATAATGTTATCAGCAAGTTGCGAACATCTTATTTCTTCTTCCTAAACCATATCCCTTTCATTTCCTTTTCTTGTTTTTATTGTACCAGCTAGAACTTCCAATATAGTGTTGGATAGAAGTGGTGAAGGAGGACACACCTGCCTTGTTCTTAATGTTAGGGAGAAAGTATTTAGTGTTGACCATTAAGTATGATAATAGCTGCGGGTTTTTCTTATACATGTTTTTCAGTTTGGAAAGTTTCCCTCCTAATTTGCTAAGAGCTTTCATTATGAATGGATGCTATAATGGTTTGCTTTGACTGGTTTTCGAATGTTGAACCATCCTTGCATTCCTGTAACAAACCCCACCAGATCATGAAATATAATTATTTTACTCTGTGTATGTTACAGCCTTCTGTTAGCTAGAATTTTGTTTAGGATTTTTGTGTCTAAAATCATGACCATATTGGTCTGTAGTTTAATTTTTTTGCACGATTGTTAGTGTCCAAGTAATGCCTCTCAAAATGAACTGGGAAGTGTTCCTCCTCTTTTTTTTCTTCTTCTTTTTTTTTTTTCTGGGTGAGATTTTATAGAATTGGTGTTATTTCATATATTTCTATAACGTATCTTGGAAATGTGACAGAAAGTGAATATTGCAGGATATTTTTCCACACACCAAAGTTATTACTAATTCAAACATTTCCATACTCATGTGATGGCTGGTATCTTTGGGTTTAAATACATCTTCCTATTTTGTGCTTACTTTTGCTTCACTTCTATTTCTTGTACTTTAAAATTTTTCTGTAATTCTAAACTCTGTATTTTAGTTGGGATTGTATATACTCCTATTTTGCTAATGTTTAAGTTAAAATTATAACACTTATCCTTAATATAAATGAGCATATATCGTCTTGCCCAATATAAGGGATATTATTTGAGGATTGAATGGTAATTATGTCATTGTACTCAACAAGGAGATACTGTTTATGTTTTATACAGATAGTGAATAATTGTACTATCTACAGATGCATCCTTCCCTTGGATCTTTATTTCTTCTATTGCTGCAGACCTTTCACCTGGATCATTTTTCTTTGACCTTAAATGTAACCTTTAGCATTCCTTTTCTGTGGATTAGTTTTCTATTCCATTTTTCATTTTGGGGCACATGTCTTATTTCATGCCCTTTCTTAAAAAAAAAAAACACTAATTGTTGAATGTTATTTGAGTGAAATTTATGTTGGCGATGATTTCTTTGGGACCTTCAGTATGTCCTTCCACTGTATCTCTGACTCCAGTATATATATATTGGGTGCGAGTGGAGACAATTTATTTCGTGTTGATAGTTTCCTGGTGGTAAGGAACAGTAGTTGAACCTGATGCAAAGGACAACACACCTTAGAGATTGTTAACTGTGAGATGAGCTCAGTAATTAGATGGAGTTTTGAGTTGTTGGATAATAAAAGAATGACAGTGTAGAATGCATGGGAGAAATAAAAAAATATATATGTGGTGACCAAATTGATGGGTTGTGACATAAACTGGCTGTATGCTTACCAATTCCATTTTCTTTTTTGGGACACCTAACAGAACAGCATGTCCCAGCTTCTGTACACTTAATTTGGGACCATCTGAATGAGTCGCAGCCAATTGAGTATAGGCAAAAAATGACTGTCAAACTGTGTTTTAACTGTTTTGTATTTGTGTACCATTCTGGGGATCTCAGTGATTCTCTATTTTCCAGGATTTAGTGTTCCCTTGGGGGCTCCAGGTTCAGGTGATGGGCTGATGGTGATGGTGTTTTGTTGAGGACAGGACCTGATAACTTAAAGGTGCTGAGCTTCAGGCTGGGCCATCTCATGATCATATATTTGTTCCTGGGCCTACCTGCCCTGAGGGTCAGGGAAAGACAGAATGTGGAAAGGGAGGTCCTGGTTACCGCGAACTAGGTAACATGTCATTCTGTCACAAACATGTAACCATGTCAACTCCATTCTCCACTCAGGCTTGAGGGCAGTTAATCCAGGTGTTCCCAATATCTGAATTATGTGGCCTGCAATAAGGCATCTCTTTGGGCAAAATGTCTACCTGTAGTTTAAGAAATTTTGTGCTGTGTAAGAAATAACTAAATAAGACAAATAATACAAACGTATGCTTTTATGTAAAACTTTTAATAAAAATTTATGAGGCTGCTGAGTCAGGGTCATTGTATCTTTTGTTTTGATAAATAATGCCAAGGATCCTGCAAAGAGGCATCCCCAATTTCACTTCCCACAGCAGTGTGCATGAAAGCATTGTGATGGTAACGCTAATGACCATATTAATACAGTCGTCCCCCCCATATTCGTGGGGTATATTTCCAAGACCCCGGCTGGATACGTAAAACCGAGGATGGTACTGAATACTGTATTTTTCCTATACAGACATGTGTACCGCATGGGTATGCTGGAAAAGGGATGATTCGCGACGCGGGTGGGAGGGAGCAGGACGGAAAGTTTGTGATTCACTAGGTCCGGGTGAGACCGCAGAGCTTGCATGTCCACCGCCATGCCCAGGGAAACTAGGGCGTTTTTAAGAGGAAGCGAAGCCCTGTCCGTGTTTGGAAACCTCGAGCTTTATTTTCTCGCACGTTCTACCAATGCGGTTTGTAGGTTGCCATGGAAAAGGGGAACGGCACATACGAACAGACGGAATAGACTACATTACCCAGAAGCGGATACGTCATGCTTTTTCTGCCTGAGAGCTGAGCCAATGAAGGCCGAAGAGGGGCGTGCCCTGAGTCGTGGGGCGGGACTTCCGATGTTGCTTCTGGAGTACTTCCTTTGGCGCACAGTTGCATTTTGGACCGGTACCACGTGGACCGGAGAGATGCGCTAGGGCGTCGCTCTAGGGCTAAGCTGGAAAGGAGGGTGACGTGACAGGGCCGCCCCCGTGGCTGTGAGATTGTGACTACCGGTGCAGGCTCTGTCTCTCTGAGGCTGTCCCCGACTGTAGAGCGGACGCCGTCGCCCCTCGTGCTTACCCGAATCTTCCGCGGTCCGGCGCCCGACCCTTGAAAACGGCGGCCTGGGTCTTGTGAGCGTTTTATACCGTTTTATAGTGAAGCTTGGAGTGCGATACACAGCAAAAGGTGAACCCTGCCCTGGGCGCCCACCTCACAGAACCCCACAAAGCCCACCCGGCCGCGCGGCGGGGACCAGGGCAGCAGCGCTAATGAATCCGGCGCAGGTGAGTGTTGTGTCTCTCGGCCTCAACCTCACACACCCTCATGGTCATAACTCCTTGTCTTCGGGCTCTACCTTTCATTCTCCCGGTTCGTGGTCGTAGAGTTCCTGAAGGGAGTCACTTCTGGCCCAGGGTCCTTAGTATAGGCCAAATAAGTTCGGAAGGGAGTACCAGTCACTGGAACAGGCATGTGCAAAGTCTTGGAAGTGAGACTGATTTGGGAGTGATTGAGGTCACCATTGTGTTTTATGAGAACAGACAGCTGCGGTGGCACAAGTCAGGCCTGGAATGGCAGCCGGAGGAGCTAAGCATCCCTTCTTAAAGTTTGGAGCAGAGATGGAGGTGATTTTACACAGATTTCATTCAACAGGTTTCTTCTGGCAGCAGAGTGGAGGCCGAAAAATAAGGGAGGAGGGAAGAAGACCAGAGAGGAGTGTGAACTGACAGCCTTAAGGTCCTAATACTGGGAGCTTATGGAAGAAGGCTGAGTTGGAGTTTGGTGGTGTCAGGGAGGCATGGTCTGGTTAACACCAGGTGAACTGGCTGGCAGGAGAGTGTTTAGGACCCTTCTTGCCAGACCCAGAGCTTACACAGTATCTGCCCACCTCCATCGTCTGCACTGAGCTGAACACAGTGATCAGAGGGACATGAGGAGCGAAGAGACATGAGTGGTGCCAAGGCCAGATATCTCTGAGTTGGGAGGCTAAGAGATCAGGGACCGGAGAGTGCTCGTGAGCAGTGAGAGCTGGGGAGAGATGCTGTGCTGCTTGTGGGCTCAACTGTTCTCATCATGACAGGGCTGTGTGACCTTCGAGGATGTGTTCGTGTGCTTCTCCCGGGAGGAGTGGGAGCTTCTCGAGGAGGCGCAGCGACGCCTGTACCGTGATGTAATGCTGGAGAACTTTGCACTTGTGTCCTCGCTGGGTAAGTTCTTGTTTTGGTTATCTGTTGGTGCGTGGCAAATTTCCCCCAAATTTAGTGGGTTGAAAAGACAGAAATTTATTTCATGGTTTCTGCGGATCAAGAATCATACATATCTGACTTGGATATCTCTAGCTCAAGGTTTTTTGTGACCTTACTGAGGCTGTCCAGGGTTGCCCTCTCATCTGAAGGCTTAACTGGAGATGACTCTCCTTTCAGGGTCATTCACATGAACAGTATACCTTTGGGCTGATTTATCATTTCTTTGCCAGCTGTTGGCCAGAGTCCTCCCTCAGTGTCTTGCTATGTTGTCTTCTCTGTAAGCAGGTCACAGGCAGCTGAGTTCCATGACTGTGAGCAAGAGATAGTATTCAAGGTAGAAACTAGTATTTTTGTAACCTATTCTCAGAAGTAATGTCCTATTGTTTTTGCCATATTCTGTTTATCAGAAAAGAGTTTTTAGGTCTAGCCCATACTCCGCTGGAAGGGTTCACAACGACATAGATTCTTGGGGGTGGGCGTGAGTCCCAGTTTCCTGGGCTGGGTTTACTTCTTCATTTTTCACCCAAGGGGCAGCTCTGTTTCATGGCGCTCTCACAGCATAGCTCTTTTCCTTGGTTCCTTGGAGAAGGTGGTGTGGGTACCAGGGGTGGGCATTGGGCACTGCTGCCTCATCTTCCAGAGTGGCCCCAACACACTGCCCAAAGCTTTGAAATGAAGGGTTTCGAGTCATAAGTCTCGCAGTCTGCACAGCAGATTTCAGATGGCCTGGCCACACTTTGGTTGGGGACTGTCCAGATCACTGGCATCTCTGTTCCCAGATTCTGCCCCCTTCTAACTGACGTTTCCTGGTGTGTATGTGGGGTGGGAGCTGACTGTTGCAGGAATCGAGGGCACTGTCGTGGTCTGTCCTTGTGAAGAACAGTGAGCTGTTCCTGCAAAACTTTCTTCCAAGGTTCTTTTTTTTGATATTGAAATTTCTTCTATGTGGGAAAGGTTGCCTATGTCACTGCTGGCCACTTACCTGTCTCCTTTCACCTCAGGGCTTGCAGTTTCCAGGTCCCATGTGGTTACCCGCATGGAGCCAGAAGGGAGCCCAGGGTTCTTGAGAAGGTAGACTCGGCTCCAGCCACAGCAAAGAAGACCTGGAGGAGGCCCGGCCTTGGTGAGTGGAATGGTGACGACAGGCTGGCTTCATATTACACAAGCAGTCAGTGCTTTGTCTACTAGTGTTTGATGCCAATACCAGTGACTAACCTCGTCTCACTTTCCCTTTGTTTTTGATGTATTGCTCACTTGTCATTTGTGCTCTGACTTCAGGTATCTGTTAGTCCCCTACCTTTGTCATCCCATGTCTCATTTGTCCTCTTTTAGTGCTCCATGAGGTGCTCTACAGCACTGGCTTTCATTTAACATGTCATGATTTCTGCACATATCCTTGTTTCCTTGAAGACTATTCAGTTCCAGCCAGATATGCGTGGTCCTGGACAGATCCTTTGGGACAGCATTTGCCTGTCACAAGGAACCTTTGTCTCATTAGGAGACCATGCCTTTCTTCTTTACACTGTTCCCCATCCTTGTACACTCACCCCTGTGAGATCTCCTCCATTCTGTGAGACCTCCAGTGCATAGCAGCCTTCCTCATCCTGACTCTAGTGCTGTGTTCTGCCAACAGGCCTACGGACTATACCCTGGTAGTATCAGACACACATTTCTTATGGGATACCTTTTGCCACCCATTAAACATGTGTTTGACCAGCATTTATCTTCTTTCAGGTTGTTGCCATGTTGCGGAGGAAGAGCCTGTGCCTTCTGAGCAGAGTGTTTCTGTAAGTGTCGCAGTTTAGAATGCTCAAGGCAGGTCCTTCCACCTAAAAGGCTCACTCATGTGGCATGTCTGGCCCAGTCTTGAAAGACATTTGCTTACCTGGCTGAGCCACAGGGAACACCATCTGGACAGTGACCACATAGCCACATGTGAATTGTGTAGGAGAGACTTTCAGTTCAGTGTAAACCTTGACCAGAGGCAGAAGCAGCAGCATGGAGAGCAATTCTTTAGAAGGGAAGAGGCCAGGCCTTGTTTGTGAAGCACTACAGATCCCAGCATTAAAGAAGGCCTTCACTTGTAGGGAGGATCAGAAGAACTGGCCAACTCTGACCTTGTTTAGTGCCAGGCCCCTCTCTGTGGGGAGAAGCCACACAGGAGCATTGAATGTGGAATGCCTTTCTGTGCTGGCATTGCTAACAGACCTTTATGTGTGTTGGATCTACATAGGCAAGAAAGCGCAACCTGGGACCACAAAGCCTTCCTCTTCTTAGCTGCCCTTGTTGGAGGGGGCCTCACTGCAGGGTCAGTTAACTCAAGGAGTCTCAAGGGACTCCCCAGGTGGTAGGGATCGGTCCAGGAAGCAGCCAAAATGCAAGAAGTCTAGGGACATTTTCCCACAGGGATAGCCTCCCCAGGAAGTTGAGCTCTGTACATAATGCTTTGGGGACAGATGATGATCTGCCCTTGAAAGTTTTATAGGAGCAGGTCTCCAGGACATGCTGTCCCCAAGCAGAACACGCGTGGACCAGGTAATGCTTCTGTGGCCTGCGCAGGGAAGGATTGGCACACAGGGAAGCAGCACGGGTATGGGTTCAACAAATGCCTTTCGCAGATTTACCGAAGTAAAGCCCTATGACTGCACTGGATGTGAGAAAGCCTTGAGAGGACAGAGCTTTTTCCCACTCTAGACAAAGTCTGTGAGTGCAGCATATTCTGGTAAGTCTTTTGTGACAGCTGTATTTTCACTCGTCACATGAGGATTCTCACAAGAGAGAAGCCCCAAGTGCAGTGGCTATGGTAGGATCTTCCCTCACCCTGTTGTTCCTTTTTGGAATAATAGGATCCACACTGGAGTAGAACACTTTAAGTATAAAAAATATAAGAGAGCTTTTCGTGCTAGCTGTCCCCTAACTCAACACGTGAGGAGTCACACTGGGCAGAAGCTCTGTCAGTACACTGCATGTGGGCTTGCCTTCAGCCTTCGTTCATCTGTCACTCATCCTCAAAGGATCCACACTGGGGAGCAACACTGGAGTGAGAGATATGGGAAAGCCTCTTGCAAGTGGACACACCTCAGTCAAATTCAGAGAACTCATACTGGGGAAAGAACTGTTGGATGTAACTCTTGAGGAGAATCTTTTGACCAGAGGAAACATCTTACTTGGTATCTGAGAATTTTACCAAAGAGAAACCCCGCAAGTGTCATTACTGTGAGACAATCTGAGGCAAATCATCAGCTATTGTCATCCGTCTAAAGAGTCATATTGAAAATTGACCCAGCCTAGGACCTTACTCTACATCGGAGAATTCATAAAGGAGAGAGAATCAGTGGTTATTGTGCAATTACAAAATCCTTCAGCTGTAGAACTACCTTTAGAGTGCACCGAAAAGCAATCACAGGACTATTTTAAAAATAACAGACATAAAGGAGGAAATAAAAAGGAAGTAGATGTAACAAAAAGAAATGCCTTCATGGCTTGATTTGGGTTTCCCTGACAAACCCATGACAATTTGTTATTGGTTGTTTTGTTGTTGTTGAGTGGCAGGGGAAGAGCAAGATTTCAAGTAAAAGAGCCTTGTTCCTGTCACCTGACTTAATGTACATACTCTCCCTCCCATGTCAGGTTAGCTGCATACTTGAGAGCAGTTCAGCAAATATTTGTTGAAATCTTTTGTTACAGAACATCGTCTCAGCCATTGAGCATAAGTCTTTGTGCCAAACATGAAGCCTTGATTTATGAAGCTCTTAAAACTTAAACCAGAATACTAAAAGTATTGTTGCCTAAGATTATTTTATGTCAAAGGAAATAAGTACATACTTACGAATGGGTACATTTTACTGTACTATTTAAGGTCTCAGTTTTTATCTATTTATTTACTTAGTATTGTTTTTGAGATATAATTGACATATAACATTGTATACAAAGTTTAAGATGTACAGTATATTCATCTGATACATTTATATTGCACTATGATTGCCATTGTAGTGTTAGCTAATACCGCTATCATGTCACAGGTTTATCTTTTCTTCTAGTGGTGAGAACAATTAAGATCTAATCTCTTACTGTGTTTAAGGTTTGTAATACAGTTTTGTTGTATGTAATCTCTGTACTGTATATTAGATTTCCAGGAACTTTACCTACTAGTTGCAAATGTGTACCCTTAAACAATAATCTCTCCCACTCCCACACCCACCAGCCTTTTGTAACCATCATTCTACTCTTTGTTTTTTCAAGTTTGGTTTGATTTTTTATTTAGATTCTGCATGTAAGGA
Source organism: Pteropus medius (assembly GCF_902729225.1). Taxonomy (NCBI): domain Eukaryota; kingdom Metazoa; phylum Chordata; class Mammalia; order Chiroptera; family Pteropodidae; genus Pteropus; species Pteropus medius. The sequence continues at coordinate 210,352 of NW_024349142.1, read as the reverse complement.
TATCCTGTAGTATTTGTCTTTTTCTAACTTAGCATAATGTCCGCAAGGTCCATTCATGTTTTTGCAAATGGCAGGATTTCCCTTTTTTCTCATGGCTGAATAACATTCTCATTTTGTATATGAGTATGTGTACCACTTTTATCCATTCATCCTTTGTTGGACACTTAGGTTGTTTCCATTTCTTGGCTATTGTGAACAATGCTGTAATAAACATGAGCGTACATATATGTCTTTAACAACTTGTTTTCATTCTTTTGAGTTAATATCCAGAAGTGGGATTGCTGAATCATAAGATAGTTCTATTCTTAATTTTTTGAAGAATCTCTATACTGTTCTCCAAAGTGGACTGGTTTACAATCCCACCAACAGTACACAAGGATTCCCTTTTTCCACTTTCTCATCAACACCGTTATCTTTTCTTGATGATAGCCATTCATCCAGGTGTGAGGTGATATCTCATTGTGGTTTTGATTTGTATTTCTTTGATGATTAGTGACATTGAACATCTTTACATGTACCTGTTGATTGCTTAGATATCTTGGGAAAAATGTCTTTTTAGTTCTTTTGCCCATTTTTAAATCAGTTGTTTGGGGTCATTGTTATTGAATTCAGTTTTGTATAAATTTTGAATATTAACCCTTTACCTAATACAAGCTTGCAAATATTCCATTCCATAGGTTGCCCTTTTATTTTGTTATTTCTTTTTACAGTCCGAAGCTTTTAAGTTTATATAGTCCCACTTACTAATTTTTCTTTTGTTGTTTGTGGTTTTGGTGTCACATCCAAAAAATTGATGTCAAGGAGCTTCTTTCCAGTGTTTACTTCTAGGAGTTTTATGGTATCAGGGCATATGTTTAAGTTTTTGATTCATGTTAAGTTAATTTTTAAGAGTGATGTAAGATAGAGATTCAGTTTCATTTTTCCGCATGTGGTTATCCACTTTTCCCAATACCATTTATTGAAGAGACTATTTTCCCTATTGGATGTTCTTGGCTCCCTTATCAAATATTAATTGACCATTTATATGGGTTTTAATTCTGGCTCTCTAGTGTTCCATTGGTGTATCTATTACCATACTGTCTAAATTACTATAGTTTTGCAGTATAGTTTGAAATCAATACATGTGATGCCTTCACTTTTGTTCTTTCTTATGATTACTTTAGCTATTTGGGGGTCTTTTGTGGTTCCATACAAATTTTAGGTTTGTTTTTCTATTTTTGTGGAAAATGCCATTGTAAATTTGATAGGCATTGCATTGAATCTGTAGATGGCTTCATACAGCATGGATATTTTAACAATATTAACTCTTCCAGTCCATGAACATGGGCTGTCCTTCCATTTGTTTGATTTCTTTCAGCAGTCTTGTAGTTTTCATTATACAGTTCTTTCATTTCCTTAGTTAAATTTATTCCTAGTTATTGTTTTTGCTGCCGTTTGGGGTAGTTTTCTTTATTTTTCAGATATTCTGTGATTAGTGTATAGAAATGCAACTGATGTGTGTGTATTGATTTAATATCCTGCAGCTTTATTGAATTCATTGATTAGATCCAACCGTTTTTTAGTTGAGTCTGTGGGATTTTCAATATATAAGATCATATCATTTTCAAATAATGACAATTTTACTTTTTTTCTTTTTTTGATTTGGATGGCTTTTATTTGTCTTGGCTGATTGCTATAGCTAGGACTTTCAGTACTAGACTTTCAGACTTTCAGAATAAGAGTGGTGAGAAAGGGCTTCAATTAAGGAAAAAAATACACATGAAACTGATGTAATTGAAACAGTAGTTTAAAAAGACACTGTTAAGAGAAATAAATAAAAAAAGTCCTTTTTTCATGACATTTTAAACATCCAGCATGCTCACTTTTCCTTGATCCCAATCTACATGTTGGTTTTTCTTTATTTTCTCCGAGGCGTGGTGATGCTCATGTAGCTGTACAGTATTCCCAGCTGAGTCCTGCTTCTTTCCTTTGGCTGTATTTTTCACTCTTTAAAATCGTTTCTTCAGGGTCTTCTCCAAGTTTCTTAGCAGTCGTGACATGCCCTTCAGAGAATGAAGGAGTTGGGTTTGTCCCTCATCTCTCATTTCTCACTATCTGGTCTTCCTTCCATGTTCTGTCAGAAGGGCCAGTTCTGACCTTGCTGCTGTTTGGGCAATAGTGCTGTGACCCCATCTCATTCTCATGGCACACTATGAACACTTGAGACACATGGGTGACAGATGTGGGCCCTGCCCTTGATTTCATCTCATGTGGAGAACATTAAATGAAACAGGTGAAATACAGTAACTTGCTTTGACAGAAATGTGTCTGGGGACCCCAGAAGTACAAGAGAAAGAAGGATCAAAATCAGGGAATGTGAAGGCAGGCAGGTCTGGAGGGGTCAGAGTGTGCTACGTGCTAAGAGCTAGGCATTGGGATCCCAGCCGGTCTACATTGTGCTCATCCCCAGCTACATGACTTTGGTCACATCCCTTATCCTTGGAGTTCAGTGTTCTTGTATATAAAACAGGAAGACAGACATTGAACTAAAGCACAGGAAGCAGAGCAGACAGAAGCAAGAGGTTGACAGAAAGACCCTTGGAGGATGTGGAATCCCCAAACAAGGTTGGAGTTGGAGGAGAATGTCTCCAGCAAAGGTAACAGACTGACCAGATCATGGTCTGGTACAGAACTAGGTGAAGTCCACGTGGCTGCAGTGGGGAGCGTGGTGGCCAGTGAGATTGACTGGAGTTGGAGAGATGAGGAATTGGGTTTCGTACTCACTTTGAGAAGTTCACCAGACATCTAAGAGGAAATGATACCTAGTTGGATGTGCAAGTCTGGAATTCAGGGGAATGCTAGGTCTCCCTGCAGGTATGTGGTGCCAATGCCTTTAAGCACAGGAACATACCTGAGACCTGTAGTGGAACAGTGAGGTTTATTGGCGCACTGTGATGCGGGGCACCACACACACTGGGAAATGCAAGACCCTCAGAGGGTGATAGGCCATTTTCCAGGCTCTGGGCTTTTGTCCACTTCTTTGAAGGAGAGTTTAAGGAAATCGAGCTTTGGTCTGAATTGGATGCTGTCAGGTTGAGGTGTTGATTCTATGAGCAGATATCCTGAAATTTGTTACTGTTAGGTTTGCTGAAGGAGGAATGCATAAGGCTGAAGCAAGATTTATTGTAGCAGAGTGACAGCTGGGCTGAGCCAAAGATAGCTTCAGCCCTGAATGCGAGGGGACCTGAAACTTATATGGGGCTGGAGGCATTTTTTTTGGTGGGAATATTTCGGTTGGGTAAATTGGTAATAAAGGGAGGAGAATCCATTGAAAGGAGAGGTGAGCATGTATGGTTGCCAACCCGGACGTTGCAAGGTCCGGTTTTCATACAGCGGTAGGGGAGTAGTCAGGTTCCCACACTATGAGGGTCAGGCCCTCCTGAACCTAACAGTTACCTACAAAGCAGGGGAAGGAAGCAGCACTAAGTAGCTGTCACTCATCTTACCCAGAAGAAGGAGGCTATCTGGTCATTTCTGTTTGCACAGGTTTCTGGTTTTGTCCACTGAGACACAATGAAAGGGTCCGTCTTTCTTTGTCTCAGTCATGGTCACTGAGTGGCCTTGACTGAGGTTGGTGCTCTGTGAACTTGTTTATATTCAACAGGAGACTCCCAGAGTTTAGAGGTGAGTGCCAGACCAGCTACTAAGAACACCATGGCCTCCAGGATTCCCCTTCCAATCACAACCCCTACTGTGGTATCTAATTTAAACCTGTGGTACAGATAGAAGTTAGCCCCACACAGGGACTTCTGGGCAAAGTCCATTGTGGGGAGATCTAAGGCCAGGGCCTGCCTGCGTACTGATGGCCCACCTGAGGAGCTGGTCACAGAGGCCTCCCTGAGAAGAGGTGCATTTTGAATTCACAAGTGATACTGATAGTACCAAATCAAGAACCCAAATTTGGAAATTAACGAATTTAAGGAATAGTTAATGTTACTACTACACAAAGTCCCCAGGAGCGAGGTATATTTATCGATTTAAATCTCAAGCCCCAAAGATGAGGCAAAGCAGCTCTCCGGGAATTAAAAAATGGATCCCCTGCTGGAGACCCTTGAGGACCTGGCATTGTCTCAGGCGACCACGGAAATATGGACCCATTCCCTTTAAGGTATGCCTTGAACCCTCCCTCCAGGGCGCTTATTTCCCCGCCTTCCCGCCCCCGGGCCACCGGCCCATGTATGGTCGTCATGGAGAAGCGGGAATGCGGCAGTTGTGGAGGTGGGTGCAGCGTGGGAACTACACTACCCAGAAGTTTCTAACCCGGCGCGTCGATGCTGCGTCATGACAACCCTGAAGGGGGCGCTTCCTCTTGCCCTTGTGGCAGAGGCGGGACTTCCGGCGCTGCTGGCATGACGTATTTATCCTGCGCCGGAGCTGTCAGGGTCCATTCTGGCTGTGGAGGCTCAGAGTCCTGGGTGGGGTCCGCTTCCCGCGTGGCTCTTCGGAATCGATCTAGGAAGGACGGTTAAAAGGAAAGGACGTCCCTTCGCGTCTCTGTTACGACCCATGATCCTCCGTTGGGGGACGGGCAGCTCTGCACCACGGTGTCCGGCAGGGCTGCGCTCTTTTCGAGGCCTTCGTGCCGGTATCCTGTCTTCGTCGGCCCCCGGAGGCGGCACCCTGAGCCTTGTGCGGGGAGAGGGGTTTCGCCGTGCGACACTCCGAGGTCCCCTGACCCAGTGGATGTGTGGAGTTACGGCTGAGCCTCGGAGTCTGCTCTCAGGATCCGATGGCGGCTGCGGCGCTGATGGACCGGGCTAGGGTGAGTGGAGGGTCCCTCGAGTCCTTACCGACTAGAATCTTAGGGTTCCCATTCCCAGCGTCAGTGGGATGAGATGTGCATGGTTTTCCAAGGCACGGAAGCCAGCTGGTACAAACATTTGGAGGTGGGAATGAGTCAGGTAACCGCGGGTCTCTTATCTCTGGTCAGAATAGAGAGCAGGAAGTCAGGGGTCAAGCCTTGAGTGGCAGCCTGAGGAGCTGGGCCACCGTTCTGATGGTCGTCAGAGCCATATAAGGTTTGGAGCAGAGGAGGAAGGTGATCTGACTTAGGCGTCAACAGACTCCCTCTGGCTGCAGAGTGGAAAGATTGGGGGGATAGAGTAGAGGGTGGGCAGGGAGACCAGTATGGAGGCTACTGCAGTAGTCCAAGTGGGTGTTGGTGTGTGGAGCAGAGTGGTGGTAGCAGAGGTTAGGGAAGTTTATGGGTTTCGTGTATGTTTTTAAAGTAGGGCTGACCAGATTTTCCGATGAGACATAGAGCCACGAGGTACACTTGTCACTCTCTCTGCACTTGAGTCTGGGGACCCGAGCGGGGCTTCATTTCTAGCCCAGCATCTTGAATCTAGGCCAGGAGTTATATGAAAAGCATCTTACTTCTGGCAGCCAATAGGATGAGACCTGGAAGGGTGCAGTGGGCCCAGAACAGCATGTGCAAATGCTTGGAGGTAAGAGTGTGTCGAAAGTCCTCCAGGAATCATTGGTGTTAATTATGTATGTTAGGAGTGGGGCCAGGAGTCAGGCAGGAAGGTCGGCCTAAAGAGCTGGGTCTCTATTCTGAGTGTGGTGAAAGACACGGAAGACTTGCAGCAAGACAGACACGGTCTGATTCGGATTTTAACTGGGAGTGTTGGTGGTGGCTGACCCAGAGGGGTGTCTGTGAAAGTAGGAGAAGTTAGTGGTTTTGTATCTGTTTTTTAAGTAGGATGACTGGATTTTCTCATGTGAAGGGTGAATGAGGAAAAGGAAAGAGTCCTGGATGACCCCAGAGATTTTTTGATTTAACTGATAGAGTGATGGAAGTGCCATCAACTGAGATGGAGAAGTTGGTGGTATGAGTAATTTTCAGTGGCAGGATCAGGAGTTAGGCTTTCGTCACGTTTAGTTTAAGAAGTCCTAGAGACCCCTTAATTGAGGCATCAAGCCGGACGTAGGATTTTAGTTCCAGGGAGGGTTCTGTTTGAAGAAGTTCAGAGGTGGCAGCCAATGTGTGGAATGGTGTGGCGCTGTGGGTTAAATTTAGGAGGGAGTATCTTCAGGTCCTGGTAGCAATGCTGTTACTAACCAGAAAGTCAAAACCTGGGACTGAGAACTGGGTCTCTTGCTTAGGCACCTGGGTGGCAGTGGTGCCTGTTACATAAACATAAGAGCATTTTCTGGACACAGTGTGCAGAGTGGCATGGGGGTGTGCCTTGGAGGTGCATATGGTGTGGACCAGACGGTTGCCAGTGGTAGTGGGGGTCCCAGATGTGAGGAAGGTGTGATTTGAAAAGTGATGTATGTGTTGGGAGGACTGTGAACTAATGACCTTAAGGTTGTATCTAGAAAGCATGATCTGAGTGACACCAGGGGAACTGGCTGGCAGGCCCCTTCTTGCCAGACCTATAGCTTATATAGTATCTGCCCACTTGCCTGGTCTGTACTGGGCTGAACATAGTGATCAGAGGGACATGAGGAGCGAGCAGGCATAAGTGGTGCCAAGAACAAGCATCTCTGAGTTGGGAGACTGGGAAGACAGTCTCCCAACTGTCTTGTGTGAGCGGTGAGAACTGGGGAGAGATGCTATGCTGCCTGTAGGCTTAACTGTCTCCATCATAGCAGGGCAGTGTGACCTTCAAGGATGTGTTCGTGTGCTTCTCCCGGGAGGAGTGGGAGCTTCTCGAGGAGGTGCAGAGATGCCTGTACCGTGATGTGATGCTGGAGAACTTTGCTCTTGTGGCCTCTCTTGGTAAGTCTTGTATTGGTCATTTGTTTGTGTGTGGCAAATTTCCCCAAAATTTAGTGACTTAAGCAAAATTTATTATCTCACTTTTGGCGCATCAGGAATCTGATCACAGCTTATCTGGGTGCTTTCAGCTCAAGGTCTCTCATGAGGTTTCAATCAAGCTGTCAGTCAGAGCCATATTCTCATTTGAAAGTCAGTCTCAGGAACAATCCACTTACAAACTCACTCATGTTGTTGTTTGCAAGATTCAGTTTCTTATGGTTTGTTGAACTGTACACATTAGTTCCTCACTGGCTGTTACCCAAAGGCTTCCCACAGTTCCTCATCATGGTGGCCTTCCTGTAGCATACCTCGTAGCATGGAAGCTGCCTTCTCTCTGAGCAAGTGAGATGCCCAGGGTGGAACCTGGTCTTTTTCCTGACCTTGGAAGTGACATCCCAACATTTTTGCCATATTCTGTTTCTTAGAAATGAGTCAGTAGCCCAGTCTACAATCAAGGATTATATAAGGGCAAGAATCCCAGGAGGTAGGCATTCCTGGAGGCCATCTTCAAGGCTACCTTCCACAGGCCCTCACATCCACTCTAGTGTCCTTGGGGTTCAGTTATTCCCCCCTTCCAAAGGGCAGTTCTTTCCATCCATCCGTATTAGTGACTCTTCTCCCTTCTTTGGTTCCCAGAGCAGGTGTTATGGGCCGTAGGCAGTGTCCCCTCCATCACTGAGCAGTCCCAACAGCTGTTGCCCAAAGCCTTGAAGGAAGAGGTTAGGGACTCAGGGCTTTTTCAATCTGCCCAACAGATTCTACGCGGCTTGGGCACTCCCTGTCCAGGTGACTGTCCAGCTCCATGGTACCTCTGTGTCTCAGGTTCTGCCCTCATCCTCTAGCTGACATTTCTTGGGGACTGACTATGCAGGAATTGCAGGTACTGACATGGTTACTGCTTGCGGAGGTCACAGGTCTGTTCTGCCAAATCCTCCTTCGAGGTTCTTTTGTAACATTTCATTTTCTGCTTTGTGGGCTGTGTCTGCCTAGGCCACTCATCTGCCTGTGTTTTCTTTACCATTTCCATCTGCGAGATCCCATGTAGTTGCCCAGTTAGAGAGGGGCAGAAAGCCTCAGGTGCCTGATGGGGCACACCTGACTCCAGTCTGGTGAGAGAAGCCCAAAGAGACCTTGGCCCTGCAAACAGGAGCTGGACAGAGTGTCACGTTAGGACTAGGTTCACATCATACTTCAAGCTGGTTTGCATGCACCAGTATTTTATTGCCAAAGCCCTTGGCAGTGCCTCATTTCTCCGTTTCCTTCCCCACCCTTGGCACTCTGCCCCCTTGCCATTTCTCCTGTGTCTTTCATCCCTTGGCTGATCCCACTTCTCTGGTCTCTGTGTCCCACTCATTCTCCTCTGCTCCCTTTGCAACATTGGCTGCTTTCATCTGTCATGAGTTGTGTACACATCCTTCAATAGTTCTTAAGAACCAGCTACTTCCTGGCAGTCAGATTTTCCCTAGCCTGGACACAGCTTTCTCCATAGAGCTCACCTGACACCAGCAGCCCATTTATAGAGGAGTGAGTTGGAGACCTCATTTCTACTCCCTGTACTGTACACCATCATTGTGTCTTTTCTCTCTTTAGAGTTCCTCTGTGCTGTGACCTTCGGAGGCCCAGAACTGATAATGGGCCCTTCCTCACCCCTACCATGTTTCCCTCGTCCTGTCAACAAGCCAGTGGACTCATTACTTGGTGTATCCCACATACATAGGTGAGGGCTGCTGCTTCCCACCAAAGTCACCTGTCCTTCACTAGCATTTCTTTGCTTTCAGATTGTTGGCGTGAAGCAGACCATCAGGAAGTCCCTTCTGAGCAGCACACTTCTATAGGAGTGTCACAGGTCAGGACTCCCAAGTCAGGTCCATTTACCCAGAAAGCCCACCCATGTGAGATGTGTGACTCATTCTTGAAAGACATTTTGCACCTGACCGAAGATCAAGGCTCACACCTTGTGCAGAAACTGTACACGTGTAGCCCATGTGGGAGAGGATTCTCATTCTATGCAAGCTTTGACCAGCACCAGAAGCGATATAGTGGAGGGAACCCCTTAGGTGGGGATGATGGCGGGGTCTCACTTGTGGAGAGCTGTGCAGTTGACATGTCGGGGAGACTGTTTACCTGCAGGGAGGGAGGCATGGACTTGTACAGCTCGGGCCTCTTTCAGCACCAGACCACTTGCTGTGGGGCAAGTCCATGCAAAAGGATGGAGTTCATGGAGTCTTTCCCACACAGCTCCAGCCTTGGGCAACACCAGGGGGACCATGATGGACTGATGCTTTTCAATTGCAGTGACAATAAGAAAACCTTTTTGGACACCTTTACTCTCCTTGACAGACAGATAACTCATACTGAAGGGAAATCTTTTAGATGCTTACCATGTGGAAATGTGTCTAAGGAAAAATTAGCTCTTATTCATCACAGAAAAATTCACAATGGAGAAACATCACATGTGTGTAAGGAGTGTGGAAAGACCTTTATTCACTTATCCCACCTAAAGATGCACCAGAAATTTCACACTGGGAAAAGACATTATACATGCAGTGAATGTGGCAAGGCCTTCAGCCGCAAAGACACACTTGTTCAGCACCAGAGAGTCCATACTGGAGAGAGGTCTTATGACTGCAGCGAATGTGGAAAAGCCTACAGCAGAAGCTCCCACCTTGTCCAGCACCAGAGAATTCACACCGGAGAAAGGCCTTATAAGTGTGGAGAATGTGGGAAGGCCTTCAGTCGTAAAGACACACTTGTTCAGCATCAGAGATTTCACACTGGAGAAAGGCCTTATGAGTGCAGTGAATGTGGGAAATTCTTTAGCCAAAGCTCCCACCTTATTGAGCATTGGAGGATTCACACTGGGGCAAGGCCTTACGAGTGCATTGAATGTGGGAAATTCTTTAGCCATAACTCCAGCCTCATTAAACATCGAAGAGTCCACACGGGAGCAAGGTCTTATGTATGCAGCAAATGTGGGAAGGCTTTCAGCTGCAAAGACACACTTGTCCAGCATCAGATAATTCACACCGGAGCGAGGCCTTATGAGTGCAGTGAATGTGGGAAGGCCTTCAGCCGTAAAGACACACTCGTGCAGCACCAGAAAATCCACACGGGAGAAAGGCCTTATGAGTGTGGTGAGTGTGGGAAATTCTTTAGTCACAGCTCTAACCTTATTGTGCACCAGAGAATCCACACTGGAGCAAAGCCTTACGAGTGTAGCGAATGTGGGAAATGCTTCAGCCACAACTCCAGCCTCATTCTACACCAGAGAGTTCACAGCGGAGCAAGGCCTTATGTGTGCAGCGAATGTGGAAAAGCCTACATTAGTAGCTCCCACCTTGTTCAACACAAGAAAGTTCACACTGGAGCAAGACCTTATGAGTGCAACGAATGTGGAAAGTTCTTTAGCCGCAACTCTAGCCTCATTCTACACCAGAGGGTTCACACTGGAGAAAAGCCGTATGTGTGCAGTGAATGTGGGAAGGCCTACAGCAGGAGCTCTCATCTTGTTCGGCATCAGAAAGTTCACACTGGAGAAAGGCCTCATGGATGCAACAGTTTTGGTGGCCCTTTAGCTGCATCTCTTAAACTTGTTTAGCTCCAGGAAGTTCACACTAGAGAACAGCCTTGTATATGTGGAAAATGTGCTCTCTCCTTGTTCAGCCTCAAGACTCAAACCAGAAGAAAGCTCTGTGAGTACCTTTTGTGAGGTAGTCAGCATGCAAACCCTGTACCTTCATGCCTCCATCCTGGGGAGAGTCCCAGTAAGTACTGTGTAGATGGGACACTTTCATGAGGTACGCTGCACTTTCTAAGCTGTCCTGGGCTCTTGACAGAGTTATATCAATGCCAATGCCCGTGACAGAAGCCATCTCGTCACTGCCAGCTGTCAGTCACTGTAGTATGCTCAAGGAAGGCAGACCCTTGCGCTCTCTCTGTCTTATATCCTCGAGGGAATCATAAGTGTTCTGACCCTATTGAAGGGCCTCATTTCCTCCTCCATGACTGGGTTCTGCGTGGACATGATCTAGCTCTGGCTAGAAGGAAGATTTTCCTTCTTCATGGACAGTGTTGATAGTAAACATGAGAGCTGTGACTTATTTGTCCTGCTTCCAAATCAGCCATCTTTGGAACTGCTTGCCTCATGCTGCTCTGGTTTGTGCAGTGGTAAAGGCCTATTGTGGCAGTCTTTACTCTTTGGGGTGCTGTTCACTGTGTGGAATGGATTGAGAAAATATTGGGTTCTGCCAACATGAAGGGAGGAACATCTTTTGTTGGCACCAACTTTATGTGCCAACATAAAGGGACAGAAAGATGGCAGAGAACAGATCTCAGTCTAGTTTGGCCAAATTTGCATTGTTGTTCAAGTCTTGCTAGAGAAGACTGAAGAGCTTTGTGTGCCTAATCTTAGGACCTGAAAATCAGGATTTCCTGTGAGTCCAGAGTTTATTCTGAGAAGGGCATAGTTGGTGTGAAAAACCTCCAATGCTTCTGGAAGCAACATGAATTGGGTCCCTCGTTCCTAAGGAATGTCTCATATTCCCCAGCACTTTGAGAGATTTCTGCTTCCTGGACCTATCCATGAGCCAGTTTCTGGTGTCCAGAATCCCATAGGCAGATGTCACTGACTAGAAATCCTGCAGGACAAAGTGGGAATCATAATTCATACAGAAACACTGAGATAATGGAATGGGGACCACTGTGGCCAATGAGAGGAGATATGTCTTTTCTGAAGGAGGCATCTACAAATGTCCCTGTAATTTTGGCTGTGTGGGATAAGAGGGTACAGAAATTCTCAGGACCTTTAGACATCTGTGTCTCCTGTGGTCAAGGCCACTGTCAGAGTAAGTAATCTAAAGATTTATGAATTCCATCTCTACTCAGGCAGGAACCCCATCACTGACAAAGGAGAGATCCAGGGATAGGGCTTCTCTGACCCAGCTAGCATTTCTCATGTATGAAGTGGAAATGGACTTCATTGCTCTCCAGTTTTTGCTAACTTTGAGGCAGAGATCGCCCTCCTAAATTGTGGGGAGAGGGATATCACAGAATCAAAATAATTGGCAGATATTGTGTTACAAGAAGGATGATAAATATGTATTTTTACAGGGAAGGTTTATTCTTAACAGTTTTATTGAGGTATGGTTGACATGAAATAAACTGCACATATGTAAACTGTAAATTGTGCTATGTTTCAGCATGTGTATATACCTGAGAAACTATCACCACAGTCAAAATAATGAATGTGTTCAACACAACCAAAAGATTCCTTGTGTCCCTTTATAATCTTATCCTCTCAGTCCTTCCTAAACCCCTTTTCCACAATTCACAAGCAACAGAAAGCATTTTCAAGAATTTCATGTAAACAGAATCATACGGTATATACTTTCTGGGGAAGGGGACTCTGGTCTTTTTTACTAACCATGACTATTTTGAGAATAATCCATCTTGTTGCATGTATCAATAGTTTGCTTATTTGTATTACTGAGTATTATTCCACTGTATGGATATACCACAATTTTTTTTATCCACTCAGCTACTATTAATGGATATTTGGGTTGTTTCCAGTTTTTGGTTATTGCAAATAAAGCTGCAGTTAAGATTTGAGTACAAGTTATCACTGAATAACATTCCATTTTATGGATGCACCACAGTTTATCCATTCACCTACTGAAGGACATCTTGGTTGCTTCCGAGTTTTGCAATATACATTTTTGTGTAGGTTTTACATGCAATATACATTTTTGTGTAGGTTTTACATGGACATAAGTTTTCAAGTTGTTTGGGTTCAAGCCAAAGAGTGTGATTTGCTGGATCATCTAGTAAATGTATTTAGTTTTGTAAGAAACTGTTTTCCAAAGTGACTATACCATTTAGCATTCCCACCAGCAATGAATGAGATTTCATTCCTGTTGCTCCATGTCCTTCCAGCATTTGGTTGTCAGGGTTTTGGATTTTAGCCATTCAGATAGGTGCATGGGAGTATGTCATTGGTGCTTTAATTTGCAATTCCCTGATGCATATGCTGAATATCTTTTCATATTTTAACAGTGCCTTTTGCAGAACACAAGTTCTGAATTTTAATCAAGTCCAAATTACCCAGTTTTTCTTTTATGGATTGTCATTTTGGAGTATATAAAGAGTCATTGCCAAATACAAGGTCATCTACATTTTTTTCCTGTCATTTTCTAGGTATTTCAGAGTTTTGTGTTTTGCATTTAGGTCTATTATCACTTCTGAGAAAATATTTATGAAAAGTGTAAGATCTGGGTTTACGTCATTTTTTTAAACAGAATGTCCAGTAGTTCCAGCATCATTTGTTGAAAAGACAATCCTTTCTCCATTTAATTGTTTTTGCTGCTTTTTCAAAGATCAGTTGACTGTATAGGGATGGATCTATTTCTAGACTTTCTTCCAATTTTTCCATCTATTGAGATAATCGTTGTGTAGGTATGGGTTGTTTGTTTTTGTCTTTTATTCTATTTATGTGAGGTATCCCATTAATTGATACTCAGATGTTAAACTAACCATGCATTTCCTGGGACAAATCCCACTTGGTCGTGATATATAATTCTTTGTATATGTTTCTGACCTCATAGAATAAGTTGGGGAGTGTTTCCTTTATTTTCTGGAAGAGTTTTTGAGAGATTAATGATACTGCTTTTTTAAATGTTTACTAGAATCCCTTAGTGAGGGCACCTGAGCCTGGAATTTTCTTGTAGGAAGGTTTTCAATAAAATTTAATATATAACATAGATTTCTACTTATGTCAGTTTTTATAATTAGTGTCTTCCTAGGGATTTGTCCATTTTCAACTAAATTGTCTAATTTGGGGGATAAAGATTGTTTATAATATTCCTTATGATATTTTTAATTTCTGTAGGGTGAGTAGTGTTTTCATTCCTGATTTTGCTAATTTGTTGTCTACTTTTGTCAGCCTACTTAAAGTTTTGTCAATTTTATTTATCTTCGGAAAGAATCAAGTTTTTGTTCCATTGATTATTTTTAAAGTGTTTTTATGTTTTCTATTTCATTGAGTTTTGTTCTGATCTTTAATAGCTCCTGTCTTATCTTTGGGGCTAGTTTGGTATTATTTTCCTGGTTTCTTAACATAGAAGCTTAGGTTATTGGCATCTTCTTTTGTAATAGCTGGTTAAAGCTATATATTTCCTTCTAATCATTTAACTGTGTCACATTGATTTTTATAGATAGCATTTTTGTTTTCATCAGTTCAAAATATTTATGTATTTAAAATTTTTCTTGTAATTTCTCCTTTTACCCATAGAATATCTGATGGTGTGTGGTTTTGCCTAGGAACCTGGGGCTATCACTGCTTGGCTGTCTTTCAGGACTGGAACCTGAAAGACTGGCTGAATTTTAGAAGTTTGAGACTATCAATGATTTGCTAGTTTTCAGAAGCTGAGTTACTGATGACTAAGTTGTTGACTAAGCTGGCTTTCAGATGTCATCCAAAGTTATCGCTAATAAATCTTAGTTTCTTGTTCATGACTTTGGAATTTGGCCAAAGTACAGTCTTTTCCTTTCCTGAATGTGAAAAAAATAAGCACTTAATTGTTAGTCCCTTCTTTTGTTCTTTAGTCAAATCTATAAAAGAGACCATATGGCATTATCCCAAAGGTTATGGTTATTTATGTGAATATGATTTTGAGCTAGCATTGCCACTAAGTTATTTAATTGCCAATTAAAATAGCTCTAACTACTGACATCTTGTAATGTATTGGAAAAAGCTAAATATGGGACATTTAGGGTATCTTGACAATGTCAATACAGGACAAAAGACATGTGCTGTGTACACAGAACAGTTGGCAGTCCTATGCCTGATGTGTGCCATGCACCTACTATTTGTACCTGAAACCCCGTAGGTGCTCATTAAACATTTGTAGATCAGTAAATACAGAACAGTACAACTTTGCTATTCATGTTTACCTTTTTAAATATTGTCTTTACTTCTCCCTCTGAGCCGTTAATGTGCTATGTTTTCAAGTATTAAAAATAATCACATTTTGGGACCAAACCCTGAGTGTGGCCAGAGTTTCAGCAAGCTACAATCTGAGCTTCATTCTGATTTTTCGTACTGAGTGCCTCTTGCTTAAACTTGAGATGTTACCAACCCCTGACTTGTTACAGACTTATTTCTCTAGAACCATTTATGCCTCTTTCCTTGAAAAACTACAGTCATTATTAATAACATTCAGTAATATCTATTTCACGTTTTTCCAGAGATAACCTCAACTCCCTGTGCAGATACTGTTGCTACAATTGCAGGTGAAATGATAAACCACTTCATAGCAAGGAGATGAGCTCATAGATACTGAAACCTTTATCTCAGGGATAAGATGCCCCCTTTACACACGTGGTCCAGCTGTCAGAAAGGCATGCACTGTCAGAAAGGCAGAAGATGGCATATAAGTCCCTCTTTTAGAGAGATTTCAGATTCTTAAATGAAATATATCTCAGATATGGAGTAATATTATCTGAATAATTGTTGATCAGGAACTGAAGATCCTGGAGAGAGAAGCTGCACACTGAATGACCTATCTACATTTTGGCAGGGATGTGTGGTTTTTACAGATGTGGCCATACATTTCCCCCAGGAGGAGAGGGACCTCCTTGAGGAGTTTCAGAAAAGTCTGTACCACAGTGTGATGCTGGAGAACTTTGCACTTTTGTCATCACTTGGTAAGGCCCTCACACTTAGCCCAGGGTCCTGGGCTGGGCACTGTTCTTCCCCTTTTCCCTATGGGCAGCTGTGTTCTCCTTACAGCCAGACTTTGGGCACTACCACCTCTCCTGGTTTCCTGGTGTATGTGTTGTTGGTGCCCAGGCTGGGCTTAGCGGCCCCATCCCTGCTTCTTTGAGTACCTACAGAAAGGGCTCAGAAATCTTGAAGTCTGTCTGGGAGACCACTCCTACCTGGCCTGGCCCTGGTCGGCTCACTTTGTTCAAATACATGGACCCTTTGTGCCCAAGGCCTTCCCTCTTCTTGCTGACATTTTTTGGGGGCTGCTTGTGCCAGAAATTTCAGCCACCAGTGTGGTCACTACTTGTAGAAAACACTAGTTCTTTAAGACCCTCCTGTGAAATGTTCATGATTTGAGAATGTGGATTTCATGTGTTGGATCACTCTGGGACATGCCGGCCACTCTCTTTCCTTGTGTTTCATTTAGTTGGCCTTTCCCTGTTCCAGGTCCCTAGGAGATGCTCGCTTTGAGAAAGGGAGAAGGGCCTGGCTCTCTGACAAGATAGACATCACTCCATCAATGACAACAAGAAATGGCCCTGGTGGTTTCGAGCTAGGAAAGGGCATGTTATCAGAGCTGGGTTCCAGTCACACTGGGAGCCAGGCCTGTGCCCATCCTTGTATGATACCAGGGACACTGGTCACACCTAATTTCTAGCTTTTTTTTCCTATTGCCATTTCTAATCTTTTGGTTCCTGGCTCCCCACCACTTTTGGCTGGCTCCACCTTTCACCTATTCCCTTCCACTACTCCCTTTTCAGTGCTCTCAACATTTGAACTATACCTAAGGTTTTGTGACAGGTGTTGTGGCATCTGCACACATCCTTAAATAGCCCTTGAATACCAACTACCATGTCACAATCAGACATTTCTGGGTCTGGACACAATCTGCTACACAGTGTTCACCAGTCATCATCACTATGCTCTTGTTTAAAGCTACTTGCAGAAGAGTGGTTTGGAGACTCTGCCTCTCCTCCCTGCACTGCACCCATCCTTGGGGCCTTCCTCATCGTTAAGGGCCTCTCCCACCATAAGCTTCCCAGGCCCAGCTCTGCAAGCAGGCCTTTCTCTCATTGGCTCTCAGACCCCTTGCCTGTTAGCAGCCCCGTGGACTCATTCATGGTGTGTCTGACACTCATTTGTGATGGGGCTGCCCCATCCCACCAAAATCATTATGCTTTCACCAGCATGTCTCTACTTACAGGCACAGAGCCCAGGATGAGGAGGCACCTTCTGAGCAGGGTGATTCTATGGGAGAGTCACAGGTCAGGACTCCAAAGCCAGACCCATCCATGCAGAAGGCTGAGCCCTGTGAGACGTGTAGCTCTCTGTTGAAAGACATTTTGTTCCTGGCTGAGCAGGATGGAATGTACCCTGATCAAGACATGTATGCTTGCGGGAGAAAGCACTAGCAGCAAAAGCATCAGATTAGAGTGAAATTTTCCAGAAAGGACAAGGGGAGGCCTTCATTTGGGAAGAACTGCAGCGTCCACATGGCAGAGAGGACCTTGACGTGCAGGGAAGGTGGGAAGGACTTCCCAGCCAGCTCATGCCTTTTCCAGCAATATGCTCTTCACAGTGATTGGAAGCCACATGGAGACACTGAAGGAGGAGAGGCCTTTCAAAATGGGCAAAACGATTACAGGCGCACTCAGGATGGGAAAGCCTTCAGCCATAATCCTATTCTTGTTGACCATGAGAAAATCCATACTGCAGAAAAGCCTTATGAGTAAAGAGAACGTGGTGTAAGGCCTCCCTTAGAAACTCCCACCTTGATCAGCACCAGAAAGTCCACAGTGAAGCCAGGCTTTATGGGCACCCTGAATACGGAGTATTCTTACCCAGATACCGGGCCTCGGTGACCACCAGAAAATTCACACCAGGCCAAGGCCTTTTGCATGCACCTGCTGTGGGAAGGCCTTCCTTCGTCTGTCCCAACTCTTTGCTCACCAGAAAGTCCACTCTGGAGAAAGACCTTATGGTTGCAATGATTGTGGGAAATTATTTAGGAACCGCTCCACAGTCGTTTGACACCAGAGAGTTCACACTGGGGAGCTGCTTGATAAGTGCAGCAAATGTGGGAAAGCCTTCACTCAGAAACATAAACTTGTCAAGCACCAGAAAATCCACAGTAGAGAAAGGGCTTATGAGTGCAGCGGATGTGGGAAATTCTGGATGGCTCCATGCTTGTTATTCATCAGAGAATTCACACTGGAGAAAGGTCTTATAAGTGCAGCAGTGTAGGAAATTATTTAATTGCTGCTGCACACTCCTTAGACATTGGACAAAAAGGCCTTATGAGCACAAGTAAGGTAGGAAATTTTTGTGGTACAACTACAGACTCATTACATACCAGCCAGTTTATGTTGCTGTGACATGAGAACAGCAAATATGGGAACGACTTTGCATACAACTCTGGCCTCATTAAACATTGTTGAGTTTGTGCTTGAGAAATGTCTTCTGAGAGCAGTGAATGTTGGAGCATCTTTGGTCAAAACTCCTGTCCATTTGGCTCCAAAAAGTTCACACCAGAGAAAGAACTTATGGGTGCAGCAAATGAAGAAAGACTTCAGCCAAAGGCTGCTCTGATTGGCACTGTCAAGTACTGTTATGTACTTATGGGTTTTTTTTCTTTTTATTGTGTTAAAATACACATGCAAAAAATTTTGCCACTTTAAGTATTTTAGTACTGTGCAATGAATATCCAGAACTTTCTTCATCTTGCATAGGTGAAATTGTGCCCATTATTCAACAATGCTGATTCCTGTCTTCCTCCAGCCCCAGCAGCCTCCATGCTTCTCTCTTTGAATTTGGGCACCCATGCTGCCTCACATCAGAGGAATCATACAGATTTTGTCTTTTTATAAGTAACTTACTTCACTTACTGTAATCTCAAGTTTCATCTAATATGTGGCGTGTTTCAGGATTCTTCCTTTTTAAAGTCGAACAGTACTCCATTTTATGTGTATAGCACATTTACTTTATCCATTCATTCACCTGTTGATGGACACTTACCTTGTTTCCACGTTTTGGCTGTTAAGAGGCTGCTGTGAGGATGTCTGCACAAATACCTCCTCGAGATCCTGCTTTCCATTCTTTTGGGTATATAGCCAGAAGTAGAATTGGTGGAACATATGGTAATTCTGTGTTTCGTGTGTTCAAGAACTGAGGAACTGTTTTCTATATCGACTGTACCATTTTACATTCCCATTAAAGGTCCAAAAGTGTTCCAGTATCTCCACATCCTCCTCAGCATAATTTTATTTTCTGTTTCATGTTTAATAGCAGGTGTCCTAATGGATGTGAGGTAGTATTTCATTGTGATTCTATTTAGTATTTCCCTAATGATTAATGATCATGTACTTCTTGGCCATTTGTGTGTATATTCTTTGTGGAAATGTCTAAATGTGCCTATTTTTTAATCAGGTTATTTTATTGTTGAGTTGTAGCAGTTTTTATATAATCTAGTTAGTAACCACTTATTGAATACATGATTTGCACATTTTCTTGGCATTTGATAGGTTGCTTGTTCACCCTGTTGATTGTGTCCTTTGATGCACAGAAGGTTGTAATTTGATGTAGTCCAATTTAGCTATTTTTGTTTTTATTTCCTGTGCTTTTTGTGTCAATGCCATGAAGTTACTTCCAAATCCAAGGTTACAAGATTTTTCCCTGTGTTTTCATCTAAAAATTTTATGGGTTTACGTCTTACTGTTGGGTGTTTGATCCATTTTGAGCTCATTTTGTGTATGGTTTAAGGTAAGGGTCCAACTTCATTCCTGTGAATGCAGGTACCCACTTTCCACAGCACTAGTTGTTGAAAAGACTGCCCTTCCTCCGTTAAATTGTCTTGGCACTCTTATCAATTATTTAATCAAATATTTTGGCTTTTGTTTCTGGGACCTCTGTTCTATTTCATTGGCCCATGTTTGTCTTTATGCCAGTACCACAGTGTTTTGATATATAGTTTTATGAAAATACTGTCTTGCTCCAGTTTTGAGTCCCTGGCTTGATGCTGGTCATTTCCCTTTTTGTAGTAGCTCATTAAGTCCACATCCCAACCACTGTTCTTAACAGGCATTCACACTCTGGACTGCTATACAACACCCTTGAAGTCCCAGAGCCAGATACCAGGCAACCTGCTGTGCAGCCCTGCCTGATGCCTGTCTTTCCAAGCCCAAATTATCTATCCAAGTGTCATTGTGTTTTGTCTCACCATCAAGGATCTTTACATCATATAAAACAGCTATAAGATTATTATAAGAGTCATCATTTGGTAAGGTCCTCACCTACTCCACTGTCCTGGGCTGGGCATTAGTTTTATCCTTTTCCCCCAGGGCGTATCTGGGTTTACCACGTCTAGACCATGGGTGCTATTTTCTCTCCTGGAATATTTGTTGGGGTGCCAGGGCTGGGCTGTGAGCACTGTACTGCATGTCCCCAAGCACCCCATCCTCTGTTGCTCTGAAGCCTTGTAAGATATGGCTCAAGAGTCAGAAGTTTCAAAGTTTGTCCAAGAGATCCCAGTGGCATGTGCTGTCCCTCATCAGTTCAAGTTCCCTGCAGCCTGCGTGGCCAAACAAAATGAATACTAAGACAGCAGTACCATGGAGTAGCATGGCTGTACTTTCAATACCCTGGAAATAAGAGGCCAGGCACACAACAGAGGTCTACATGAAACCATGTCACCTACAGGAAGGAGCAGGTGAGGGAGGAACTGGGATTATGCCTTTATGACTAAAGTGGCCAGGAGTGCTATGTAAGTGGGGATGTCTCCTGTTATGCAGGAAGTGAAAACACATGTTAGGGTTTGTTTTTAGGGTGTTTGTAGTATGAGTTTTGCAAGCCCGTGAAAGCTGATTTGCACATCTTTGACTGTTTGGCCTTGTGATAAATGAGTGCTAAAAAGACAGATACAGAATATTAGAAAACAGAACAGCTTGGTATCCACAGAGCAACTGGCACCTGCTATTATGTCTGAAACCTAGCAGGTGCTCACCGAACATTTCTTAGATCAATGAATATAACAGTGCAGCTTCTCTATTCATTTTTACTTTTCTGTCAAGTCTTTCAAATACTGCCTGTATCACTCCAAGATTGTGGCCCAGGTTCCACCACAGCTACAGGCTCTTCTTGATTCTCTGGCTTTTCAGAATTAACTCTCTTGCTTAAATTTCACTGAGATCTTAACTTTTTCCTTTTTTTTTTTCACATGTCATAGGTATGCTTCCCTAGAATTATTTCTGCTACTTTCTTTGAACAACTACATAATTATTATTACCTTGTGATAATTTCCATTTGCAGTATGTATGTATGTATGTGTGTATGTGTGTGTGTGTGTGTGTATATATATATATATATATATATATATATATATATATATATACACCTTTTTTTTTTACGAATAATCTTGACTCCCTGTGAAGATACTGCTGCTGCAATTTCAGGTGAAATGAAAAATCACTTCCCAGCAAGAAGATGAGATCATGGAATCCACAGCTTTGTCTGGAG
This sequence comes from Pteropus medius, assembly GCF_902729225.1. Classification (NCBI taxonomy): domain Eukaryota; kingdom Metazoa; phylum Chordata; class Mammalia; order Chiroptera; family Pteropodidae; genus Pteropus; species Pteropus medius. The sequence goes on along the minus strand of NW_024349142.1, from coordinate 189,275 downwards.
GACAAGATGCTCCCTTTGTACACGTGAGCACACATTGTCTCAGAAGATAGCATGTGATAAGTCATATTCTTTTCAGATGGGTTTCAGATTCTTAAAAGAATTGAAAAATGTCTCAGATATGGAGGAGTAGTATATAAAGACATGTGTTGCTTACTGGGTTCAAACAATCACCAACTATACAGCCAGGAAGAATGTTTTCTGTGGGAACCAGAAGCGCAGCTTCACCCTTTCTATCTACTCCTGTGCCTCCTGTCATCCCACCCACATCTCCCCCACCATTCTTGTCCTGAGCCAAATATTGAAAGCTCATTAAACAGCTCTCAGAGCATCAGTCAATGTGTATTTGAAAAGTGACAAGATACCTGACAGCTATGAGTAGATGTGTAGTGTCATGATACGCTGGTCCTTTTTGATGTGTAGGCCTTTGGGAACTTGCTGTGCTTCACAGTCTGATATAATAGGTTCCTAATCTTTCTGTGACATCCTACACTCCAAGAAATCTGAGTACATCCCCTTTAAGAGAAGCAAAACACCCCCTTCTTCTTGGAGCGGTGGAACTCCATTTCTCAGCGCCCTTGAAGATATCACTTTTATCGGCCACTGCAGAGTGACTCTCTGAGAGGGGATAGGTGTGCCGCATGTAGTGGAAACTACAATACCCAGAATTCTCTACGGCGCGCGGTGGTTGCGGCGGCGGCGACTGAGCCAATGAGAGCTTGAGAGAGGGGCGCGTACTGTGTGCCCATAAGGAGGCGGGACTTCCGGCGTCCCTTACGGTTGTCATTTTGGTCTCTAGAGCTCACGGGTTCTGCGCTTCAGGAGCACTTGGCGGGCGTCGAGGTTAGGGGGCGGGAAAGCCGGAGGTGAGACGTCGTCTCCGCTGCACCGAGGCGGCTGTGAGGCCCGTCTAAGCTCGTTGGTAACCGCGGCGCCCTGTTCCTGCCCTGTAGCCCAGCTTCGACCCCATTAGTCCCAAAGGTCGGTGGCAGGGGCCGCGCCGATGAGCCCGACTGAGGTGGGTGCTGCGTCCCCCCGGCCTCACCCGGCCCAGCTCTCACAACGGAGCGCGGAGCCTGGATGAGAGGCGCCCGCTAGGTTCCATGCAATCAGGCCCCCGTGTCCAGAGCGGAGGGCGTGTCATGTGGGACCCCAGAGTCCGCACTGTGATGAGGTGAGAGCGTTCCCTCAGGGGCGGCCTGTGCACAGGTTGCAGGTACTGGTGAGTCGACAGTACAGGAAGAATCTGGGGTCTCCGTCTCCAGGCAACGGGTCGAGGAGTGTCGCCTGGAATGAGTAGTTGGCAGCCATGGAAGGTTGTGAAGTGACGGCTGTGGGGAGGGGCATGCCCAGAGCTAGAAGTGTAAAGTCAGTAAAAATAAGATGGGGAATGGAGACCGGTGAGGTCACCAAAGTCGACCCCAGGGGAATGATAGTGGGGGCTGGACCAGGGTGGTGGCGGTTAGAGAGGAAATGTGATGAGATTCTGGAAAAACTGTAGAGCAGGCTGGGTTTCCTGTTGCATAAAATATGCTTGCAGGTAAAAGTAAGGAGTGAACCACCATCCCAAGTATTTTTGCCTGAATTTTTGAAAGTATGGAGATGGCGATGTCAACGCAAGGAGCAGGTTTCAGATCATAAGTTGGATTTTGGACATGTTGATCCTGAGATTATCAAGATAGAGATGTCACGACATGGAGATACCGTATGTATAGGCGAACAGAAAGGTTTGGAAGCTAAGGAAGGGGGCAGGATTGGAGACATCAAAAAAGTGAGTGTGGGCTGAGCCAGGGCACGACCTGGGGATCAGATTGAGGAGGGTGAGTCAAATTGTTATTTCAGATGGGCCCTCTAATGAGGAAGGGGAGGCCATGGGGAGCAGGTGTTGGCATCCCCTCTGCTCCCTCCAGAAAGAGCAGACCTGACATAGGAGGTATACAAGATGCCAGCCTGTAGAAATGGAGTCTGCAGTGTGTGCTTGTGTAGATTCTCCACTTTCAGGTTCCGCCAACTGCTGGGGCCACTCCCTATGGAACAAGGGAAACATCAGCCAGGCTGGTGGAGCCGCCAGGTTCTAGACTAGGGCACTGCTGCCTTTCCTTCACCTGTCAGGGCAAGAGGGGTGATGCACTGCTTCAGTCAAGAGGCCCCAATAAGCTCCCTTTTGAAGATTGTATTGCAGGCAGATTTGGTTGCTGAATGGACTAGTAGCTGACTTGCCTGCTCATTACCTCCCTACAATTCATTAACTTAAGATTGTATGAAAAGTTTATTGATTTAAACACTAACTAACCAATATCTCTCTAAATAGGAGCACAGAGATAGGCTATTAGAAATGAACCTATTCAATTAAGTTCAATTGATGCAAACACTTCATAATTGGTTTGGCATTGATTTACTTCTAAGTATTTGCTTACAATGTAGTTTTAGATATGATATCCTCTGAATCCTTAAAAAGTAGTAAAAATACATACTCAAACTTTCAAAACCCTACCACTTCATTTGTACTGAGAAAACATAGAAACTGTTGATCATGTGGACAATAATAGCTGTTAAATAGTATATATGCCTTACATTTGATACCAGTATGACCCCTATGAAATTAGAAGCATTCTTACTGCTTCTCCAGGTCACCCAGCTGGTAAGAAGCAGCTCTGTTTTCTGAGGCACTGAGCTTAGATCTTCAGGCTCAGATCACTTTGCTCCAGCGGTGGTGGTCCAACACAACCTATACAATCTTTGCATGGTTACCCATTTCCCATACCCTCCTTCTTCCCACAGGGTCCCATGGCAGTGGCAGAAGTGCTTATGGACTCTGTACAGGTGAGTGGAGGGTATGCCACCTTTCATCCATCCCAATTATCACCCCAATGGTTTTGACACCCCCCCTTTATATATATACACACACATACATATATATATATACACATATATACACACACACACACGAGCACACACATGCACACACACATATATATAATATATGTGTATATATATATATAATATATACATATGTATATGTATATACATACATACCCTTAGGGAATGATAGTGTCCTGAGACTCTTCCCATCCCTCTTACTCTCTTCAGTCTGAAGACCATGTGCTTTCATGAAGCCCAGGATTTGATATCTAGTCCCAGGTTAGATGGAGCTGTTCCCATTTCTGACAGCTGATGGGGTAGATTGTGGCAGGGAGCCCTGGCCACAGGATTTAGAATGTTCAGATGCTTGCAGGTGACTTGCTGGGATGTTCAGAAAACTGCAGGTCTCATATCAGGTGGAAATGGGAAGCCAGATAGGGAATGGGTAGGTTGCATGTATATCAGGGCTTGAATGGACAGCCTGAGGCCCCGGGCCTCTAATCTGAGGTTGGTGTGGAGGTTTAAAGCAGAAAAGGAAGATACCGTGACCCAGATTTTAATAGGCCTCCTCTGGATGTAAAGTGGAAGACAGACTAGGGGTGTGAGTGAAGGCTGGGAGACCTGGCAGCAATTTCTTGCAACAGTCCAGGTGTGTGTTGGAGGTGGTTACACTAGAGTGGTGGCTGTGGAAGTAGAGGAATGGTATAGGAGGCAGCATCTCTAGGTTATAGAGCACAAGGGATGGGACAGATCTCCTGACTGGGATGCTGGATGGTGTGATGAGCATCACAGACAGAGAGAGACAGAGACAGAGACACTGAGACAGACCTCCAAGGCCAGAGTGTACACGAGATGGATGTTGAGGGGGCAAATGGGATCAGGCAGGAGAGTTACTAGACCAAGGGTGGAATGTGAGTGTGGGTGGGAGGTCAGTGTTATTGAGTTTCAGATAAGGAGAGGGGAAAGTTCTGACTACTTATGGGACAACTAGTGCAATGCAGAGGAGAGAGATGGTTAAGGTACATGGGGTCCTCACCTAGGAAGGGTGGCTGAAGATGAAGCGAGAAACAGCCAGGTGGGGAGACCTTCAAAGCAAGGCTTGGGGCTAGCTCTGGCTCTAGGAGATGTTGTCATTCATGGGCAAGAGTGGGGCTGAATTGGATGCTGGATGCATTTGCCATGCACTGCCTGGATTCCATGTGTAAAGTAGCCTGTTTGGAGGTGAAGGAAATGCCTATGTGTGGGCTGGGGGTTTCTTTGGAGTTGTCACTGTGAGGGGTCAGAATCATGAGGGAGGTGCTGTCCAGTGATTGATTGCAGGTGAGAGGAAGAGTCAAGATCTGGGGGACCCCAAGAAGGAATTTGGGCCCACAGCCTAGATGGCACTTTTCTGTCCTGTCCCCCAAATGATTTATGCTGTGTGCTGGACACAGTGTTCAGTGGTACTGCAGAGAGAGCAGGCACTGGGGCCATCAGCATCTGGTAACTTCCAACACTGGAAGGTAGGAGGGGAGGATGAGCAGAGGTGGGGATGTGTGTAGGGAGGACTGAAGATCGTGGAAAGAGAAGTGAATGAGTGATTGTACCCACAGGATTTTAATTTATGGAGGTGAATGAGTGATGACATGGAGAGGCCAATGGCATTGAAAGAAGGTTTTTATTATATTTCCTGAGAGGAGGGGTAGCACCATATAATACAGAGCCACGTGGGAAAGCCTGAATGAGGGGAACCTGAGATCAGAACCTTTATTGGTCTTTCCGAGGGATGTGCAGGGAACATGAGAGGAAAAGCTTAAGGATGGCTAGTTTGTATAATCCTGGTGTGCCTGGGTGTAGGAGCTGTCTCCAGTTGTCTCATACCTCGCCCTGGGCTGAGTCAGGGTCGGGGAAATACCCATGTGGTGTGTGAGAGTTAGTTAAGGAGATGGGTCAGACAGTGGGCTCTGGATCGCAAGGATGATGTAAACAAATTTGGCCATTAGTTTAGCTGTGCAATTAATGGATGGCAAAGAGACACATACAGAATCCACAAAAACACAGTTAAACCAAGCTGCTCATGAACCAAACTCTTCCAATTTTGGCAGGGCCATGTGGCCTTTGAAGATGTGGCCATCCATTTCTCCCAGGAGGAGTGGGGCCTCCTTGATGAAGCTCAGAGACTCCTGTACCATGATGTGATGATGGAGAACGTTGCACTTCTGTCCTCTGTAGGTAAGGCCCTCACACCTACCCCAGGGTCCTGGGCTGGGCACTGTTCTTCCCCTTTTCCCTATGGGCAGTTCTGTCCTCCCCACAGCCAGACTGTGAGCACTACCGCCTCTCATGGCTTCCTGGTGTATGTGTTGTTGTCACATACAGGGCTGGCCTGTGTGCCCTGTACTTGCTGTCCCCATGAGGCCCCATCCCTGCTGCTCTGAGTACCCACAGACAGGGCTCAGGAGTCAGAAATCTTGAAGTCTGTCTAGGAGATCCCTCTCACCCAGCTTGTCCCTGGTCAGCTCACTCAGCCTAGATACTGGAACCTCGGGGCCGCAGGCTTTACCCCTTCCTCTTGCTGACATTTCTTGGGATCTTCCTGTGCCGACAGTTTTAGGCACGAATTAGTTACTAATTTGGGGGATCCCTGGATTGTTTCTACTGTCTGTCCTGTGAAGTTCTTTTCATTGTAGAATGAGAGATGGCCAGTGTTGGATCACTCAGCATATGCTGGCCACTTTTTTCCTGTCTTTCACCTAGAATCGGCCTCTTCAGGTGCCACATCAGCGCTCAGAGAGGTCCTGGGTGCCTGATTGAGTGGATACAGTACATCAGTGGCAAGAGACACTCAAAAGAACATGGCCCTGGTGCGAGGGAGCTGGGAAAGGGTGTGATGTCAGAGCTGGGAACCTGTCTTTTTTTCATCATTGTTTGATGCCAGGACCAGTGACCACACCTCATTTCTACTATTTCTTCCCCATTTTCATTTCTACTCTGACTTCTAATCCTCTTTCTGCCATATTCCAACATACCTATGAGGCCTTTACCTCTCACCCATTTTGTTTCATTGCTCCCTTTGCTGCGCTCTCCAACATTTAGTCTACACTTAAGGTGTCATGAGGGCTGCAGGTATCCTTTAATAGTCTTTGAACTGCAGCATCTATGTAGTAGTCAGGTATTTCTAGGTCTGTATAGAACCTTCTACATAGTGCTAACCAGTCACCAGCAGCCATGACCTTGTTGAAAGCCATTTGCAGAGGAGTGAATGAGAGATCCTACCTCTCCTCCCTGCATAGTACCTCCTGTGGTCTGAATGTTTGTGTCCCCCCAAATTCCTATGTTGTATACCTCATGCCCAAGGTGATAATATTAGCAGATGGAGCCTTGGGGAGTGATTACATTAAGAGGACAGAGCCTTGATGAATGAGATTAATGACCTTAGAAAAGAGACCCCACTGAGCTTCCTAGCTCCTTCCATTATGTGAGGAACCAAAAAGTCTGTGACCCTGAAGAAGGCTCTCACCCAATCATGCTGGCTCCTTAATCTCAGAATTCCAGGCTCTGGAACTGTGAAAGATAAATTTCTGTTGCTTATAAGATTATTTTTGTTGTCAAAATACCACCCAGTCTGTGGTATTTTGTTATAGCAGCCTGAGCGGACTAAGACATAACCCCGTCCTTGGGGCCTTCCTCATCATCAGGGCTCTCCCACCATGAGCTTCCCAGGCCCAACTCTGCACAGCAGGCCTTTCTCTCACTGGCTCTCAGCCCCATTGCCTCTTAGCAGCCCCGTGGACTCATTCTAACACTCATCTGTGATGGGGCTGCCCCGTCTCACCAAAGTCAAATGCATTCACTGGCATGTCTCTGCTTACAGGTTGTTGGCACAGAGCCCAAGATGAGGAAGTACCTTCTGATCAAGGTGATTCTGTGGAAGAGTCACAGGTCAGGACTCCAAAGCCAGACCCATCCACTCAGAAGGCCGAGCCCCATGAGACATGTGACCCACTCTTGAAAGACATTTTGCACCTGGTCGAGTGTGATGAAATGTACCCTGATCAAAGGCTATACATTTGTGGGAAAAATCTTTACCAGTGCCAAATGGACCAGGTTGGAAACAAACTTTCCAGGAGGGATGAGGGGAGGCCTTTGTTTGTGATGAATGGCAGCATTCACAGGGCAGAGGGGACCTTCACATGCAGCGAGGGTGGGAAGGACTTCTCAGCCAGCACAGGCCTTCGTCAGCACCCAGTCGCTGACAGTAGCTGGAAGCCACATGGCGACTCCAAGTGCAGAGAGGCCTTTGAAACTGTACAAAAAGATTACAAGTGCACTCAGTGTGGGAAAGGCTTCAACCGAAAACAGATACTTGTTCAGCACCAGAAAATCCACAGTGGAATAAGGCCCTATGAGTGCAACAAATGTGGGATGGCCTTCATTAGAAAGTTCCATCTTGTTCAGCACCAGAAAATTCACACCGGAGAAAAGCCTTTTAAGTGCAGTGAATGTGGGAAGGCCTTTAGGTACAAGTCCACATTCATAAGTCACCAGAGAGTTCACACTGGATTAAGCTCTTATGAGTGTAGCAAATGTGGGGAATTCTTTAAGTACAAAGCCAACTTTATGAAACATCAGAGAATTCACAATGGTGAATGGCCTTATGAGTGCAGAGAATGTGGAAAATTCTTTAGGTACAACTACAGACTAGTAAGACATGAGAGAGTTCACACTGGAGAAAGGCCTTATGAGTGCAGCGAGTGTGGGAAATTTTTTAGGTATAGTTCCACATTCATGCGACACCAGAGAGTTCACACTGCAGAGAGGCCTTATGGTTGCAGTGAATGTGGCAAGTTCTTCAGGTACAACTCTACACTCATTAAACATCGGAGAGTCCACACTGGAGAAAGGC